>NC_039274.1:6692684-6806006 GCF_003368295.1 Carassius auratus | reverse complement strand
ACACTGAGGGACTTGCTAGACTTTATAATTTTCTGTCAAGTCTTGTCTGACTTCTTCTTCCGGTATTGGTCTGGACAAGAGACTTACAAAAAACTTTCATGGCGGCTTGCAGAAAAATTCAAAATGGAAATTTTTGAAATCGCAGCATATTCCATGAGATATTGATAGCTTAATAAAATCTCTTAAGAAAAGAAATTTGCCTAAATCTGAATGTGAAAAGTAGTATATACATATACATATTATTATTTTTTATTATTTTTTTTCCATTTAAGGTGTCCAACTATGTCCTCCAGATGCATTTCTAAAAGCCAGGAGGACTAAGCTAAAATAACATTTCCAGTCTACACACACACACATTAAATAGATTTCCTGTTATCTCAGCTCATTGAAAACTCAAACTGAGAAGCACTCAGAGATAGTCTAAACAACACCCTTTAGTACAGTGAAGCAAATGATACTAATAATTATATTAATATTTCCTTTAGAAATTAATCTCCTCCACACTGATAAACTGCTAAGGTTCCCAATATATTTTTATTCTTTATAGCACTGCAGGTTATTAGAAGCAATGAGATGCAAGATACAGATGTAGATGCACTGTCTCAATTTGCATAAAACAGCATGTTCCTTTTATTGGTCACAGAAAGGTTCAGTAAGTTTCGCTGGCTATAGTGGGAACAGGAAGCTAATCAGTACACTGAAAAGACTACATCTTTATATTGCACACAGTGTTTTTCAAGAGATTTGAAGTTTTAAAAGAGAAATTCGTAAACAAGGCAGAGGAAAAGCAGGCATAAAGTATTTTTATGAAAATTAATATTTTTAAAACCTTTGAACATGTCAGCATCAGAACCCTCACAACCCACTCAGTTGCAGTGGCGTGCACAGACCTCTGGAGGGGCAGGGGCAAATGGCTTTACAAGGGCATAACTGCGGTCCGGGGATGGTTGGGGGTGAATTGTAGGGTGTATTGGTTTGTTCATGTGGGCGTTATAGCAATAATATCCTTTTTTTTTTTAAATGATTTTATCATGATTCTTTGTCATTCTTTGTAAAGCTGTTTGAGCAGTACAGCCAAACTGATTACCCTATAATAAAGACAAAGCTTGTTACTTTAAGGTAACAAAATATAAAAAAGAATGGCAGATATTTAGGCCAAAATGGGAGAAGATAAAAATCTGTCATTATTTTATCTTTGTTATTAAAAAAAAGATTAGAACAAAGATACACTTTAAAAATACACATAGTATACAAATAAAAATAAACAATGTTTTATTTTTTCAGGTACAACAGTATTTAGCAGGAGCATTCAAAAATTGAATGAACAAATAAAAATAAAACTCTCTATATATTGATTCCTATTAAAGCAACTGTATTAATGTTTTTTAGTCAAGAATATTGTGTGATTTTTCTCTTTGTGTTTGGTGTTTTATTAATATGAAAGGAATAATTCACCCACAAAATGTAAATATGTTAGTGTTCTGTTTTTTATACCTTCATGTACCCACTCAAAAGTTCATTCTTCTGCTTACTCTATTTGAAGAAGGTGGAAAACCAAACAGTTGCTGGTCACAGTAACTTCCAGAGTTTTCTCCTACTATCAAAGCCATTGTGGACCAGCAACTGTTTGGTTATCGATTTTCTTAAAATATCTTCTTTTGTGTGCAGCACAAGAAAGAAATGAATATAGGTTTGGACAACATGTGAGTCAATAAACAATGACAGAAATTACATTTTTAAGGGAACTATCCTTTAATACAGTCGGCAGCATGTTCAGTACTGTCCCTAAGACCTGCACTCATCTAAGATACAGACATGCATGCTGAATAAAGTCGTCATTTTGTATTTTTGAAACAAAATCTATTTTCGATGCTTCAACAAATTCTAACTGACCCTCTTGTCACATGGACTACTTTGATGATGTTTCTTACCTTTTGGACATGGACAGTATACCGTACACACAGCTTCAGTGGAGGGACTGAGAGCTCTCGGACTAAATCTAAAATATCTTAAACTGTGTTCAAAGAAACAGAGGTCTTACGGGTGAAACAACTTGAGGGTAAGTTATTAATTACATAAATTGCTATCTGGGTGAACTTACCCTTTAAGGCTTTAAAGCAATGCACAAAAAAAAAAAGAAAAAAAAAAAAAGGAAAGTGTGGTGTCCGTGAGAGTGCCTCTGTGGCTGAGTTAACACTGATGTTAATGTATGTAGCAGTATATTAATTCCACGGCGCCAGAAACTGCATCTGGTACAATGTGCGCTTCAGCACAATACAACAATATCTTTCAAAACCAGATCAGGGAGACATTTTTATCAGGCACGATCAAAAATCTTCATATCGCACACCCCTACCCTTGGCAGAAATCGCAGACCGGACCGCAAGGGCACTTTAGCGTCGGATCTCAATGGGCCCCGGGCCCTCTTGTGCACGCCACTGCTCAGTTGTAACACTTTTCTGGGAAACAGGATTAGCCGCGAAATAGTACACATACACAAAGCAACACTGAATACAATACATTATAGTCAGATGGTTTCTCTTTCACTATTAAGTGCAAGACTAAAAAATAGAAGCTTTATCAGTGAGCACACACCGTTTTAACATACAGCTGTGATTTAAGATGTGAATGCTTCTTTGACCAATTAAATCAAGATATAGAAGAATCTCTGCATTCTCACTGCAAGATACCACTACCAGCTTTACGAGGAAGCTTGCCAAAGCATTTTAGAGAACACCCCACCAGAAGAGTGCTAGTGAGAGCAGTATTCCCACCACAGAGCGGCTGGACACGGACACAGGTGCTGTGTTACACAGGTCAGTGGCACAGCAGGAGAACTTGAAGCTGGAAACTTTGGGAAACTTCTCGGCGAGTGTGCTGTGCTCACACTCAGAGTACTTTATGCACTGCCTGTATGTGTCACCACCTAGAAAAAAAAGGCAGAATGGAAAGATATGTCATGCAAAGTCAAAGGGTCATAGGAATGGTTGTGCCATTTTGACAATTTGTAAGAATACAGAAAGACACTCTTATCTAAGAGTGAGTGAGCTGTCACCTCTCTCATGGACGGTCACACAGGCATCATCATAGTAGCAGTCTCGAATTTTAGAGCATGTTGCCCGTGTAGTCTCTACAACTGTAACATTTAATGGCAGAGCCTTTGAAAGACACATGGCAGAGATCATATTTTTACAAGAATAGTAATTCAAAATATAAACAAAAACACATCTTATGCATGGTGAAAACAGGATCATTGACATGACATACCAAGCCCCCACCAGAGCCAGAACGAACACCACACACACTCCAACAGATGCTTTCATAATGCCTTCAGTTTACCAGTCTAATCAGAGAGAAAGACAGGAATCTGAGGAGTGTACGGTTTGGATTTGTCTGAATGTGACTGCATATGTTCGTTCTAAATGCAGATTTCAAAGTCACATTTTTTCTACAAGTCTTTTTTAAACTTGTACACTGGTCTCAATCCCTCACATTCAGAGTAGACCCTAAAGAAATAAAGTTGATCAGTGGTAATGTTTAAACTTGTTACAGGTTCATGCATAAACACCATGTCTCTAATTGCTTCGGTAATTCACTTTCTCACCATCATTTTGTTCTAAACCCGTGTCGACTTTCTATTTTCTCTGGAACATAAATTAAGATATTTTGAGAAATGTCTGTCTGGTGTTTGGTGAATCAACAGTCACCAAAACTGTTTGGTTACCATTATTCTTCAAAATATATTTTTTGTGTGTTTCACAGAAATGACAAAGTCACACAGGTTTAGAACAACATGAGGATGAGCAAATGATTAAAAAAAAAAAATCTTCAATTTTTTTTTAAAGATTACTAACATAATCATAAAAGAAAGAATTGTGGTTCATCTAAGGACTACATAGTTTTACTGAGATCCAGTTTTGGCCGATGATCTGGTCTGTATTATAGCTACTACTGTTATTACTGCATCTAGCACCAAAAGTATTATTGTTTTTCGCTTGTTATTTTGTATGGAAATCATTAAGCTTTAGACATTATTGAATATATTCTTATTTGTCTTTTGAACTTCATACAGAATTCTACAATTCTGAACATGTGAGACTTTTATCAACATTCCAGGGTAACTCTTCTGAATCACATATATACAATACATATAATAATATAATATATAAAATGATATATAAAAAACAACAAAAATGCTTTTTCTGAGAACAAGGTTCAACCTTATATAGTTAAAACTATACTTTACTTTAAAAATGAATTTTGCTCTTAATGCCAGCGTATTATTGTTTAACTAACAATTTCATAAAAATTTAAATTTGGATAGGATTCACAAAAAATAAAAATAAATGTTTTGATGGTCAACCAACTAAAAACAAGATTTTTTTGTGACCCAGCCGATAGCTTGTCTCCATTTTATTAAATTAAGGATTTTATCGATTGATTTTCAGAATCTATAGTATTTGTAAAAACAAAAACCAGTAGACTACCTTTATAATAATTTTCTACCAAGACCTCAGAAAACAGTGTCTTTGTAAAAAAGTCAATGTTAATGCTTAATAGTTTTTAAAAACTAACTCTATCAGTTACTCTTCTGTAGTCTTACCCCAGCGTGAAGAAGGAATCCAACCACAGACACATCCAAACCAGTCTGAAAACTGAAGAGATTGAGCTACTCACGCTTCTTAAAAACACGCCCACAATGCTCTTCAATTAATCGTTTGTGCTTTAAAATGTATACCATTCTGAGGGTACTAAAATATTTAAATTAATATTAAATATTATCAGGTGTTGTGTTAATTTTAATTTAAGAAATAAAAAAAGAGGAAATCATTTCCCTAACAATTCATCACTATATGAACAGATGAATCCCAAGTAATGTACTGAAACTGAGCTATTCTATAGTATAGTATTGAGAGTTTAGCATTGGGATTTCTGCAGCTGTTGAATTCCAGCATTATTCTGTTTTTAGGAATTAACCTGCAATCAGAGAAACCTTCTCTATAATCTTTCTTCAACATCCTGTGGTTAAAAGCTGAATATTAAAAGTTTTCCATTAGTGAAAATCCCACCGTTCAACATATATCTACAATGTTTATACTCTTACTTGCATAAACAAGACACAAAGTCTCTCATTAGCTCATTTATGTCTTTATAACATTATAACATTATTTTTCCCTCTTATAAAATGCTGAATCAGCATAAGATTTACACTTCTTTTATTTTCTTTCTTTTTTTTTTACAATCAATTATAAATTTACAAAGAATTATTTCACAGGCCTTTGACCACACGTCTGGGACAGGCTTCAGCAGACATTGGCTTTCTGAACGGCTCATTACAGGACAGGGGGTCAACTGCTGTAGCACAAGAATAGCTAAACTACGTGAGGTTTTCAGTGAGGAATGGAGAGAAACATACGATCAAAATCACATGTCGGCATGAAGGGCCATTAAACATACACTGGTGTGCAGCACATTGTGATTTAAAGTGATATGCCCTGGAAAGCTTACATGTCTGGTGTATTATTGGCCCTAGTGTGTGTGCAATTGAAGCAATGAATTGTCAAAGTACTTAAGATACGTTACAGAAATGAAGCATTTTCTCTCTTTCAGAATGGTTGAAATTAATGAGTAAAGAGATGGGAGGAGATGTGGGTCAAAAAAACAAAACGGCTTCACAAAGAAACATTAGTCTGACTACAACAAGGCCTCTTCAACTCGTTGCCATGACAACAGAGACGATCAGGGTGGGTTAGGGTTAGGGTCAGAGTAACAAAAATGAGTGAGTTTTGTGTTGTGAGAACAACAGTTGTATTCAGAGATATTCCAGAGCATGAGACAATAGAGCTGAGACTGGCTGGTGAAAAACAGAGCAATGGCCTCTTTGTGCCTCGATAGTAGAAAGCATCCTGGTCACAACAGTAATGTAAACAAATAATGTGATCCTGAAACACGGTATTGATACACCACGACCTGTTTATTTACTCAAAGAAATTATAATAAATCCCTCACACTTACAAAATAAAAAAGGAGTAATCTGAGAGGTTCAATAGAGCTAAACAGAGAACATAATAGCAAACGGTTGAAAAATCTCACTGCACGGCATTTTACAAAGATGATAACATAATATCCATTATGATCCAAGATTATAACAATATTCAAACCAAGAATATCAAAATTATACATATGTCTAGGCAAGCTTAGCTCACATTGCCATTAGGAAGGAAAGGGGAAGAAATTAGCAAAAACATTTTTAAGTCTGCCTAGATTTCATTCTGAGAAACTGAACTGTACAACAAAAACATTTTCTGATCATTTACCTCTTGCACAGGTTTTTTTTTTAAGGAGATAAAGGTGGAAAGTCAAAATAATGCCATAGACTTCTCATAAAATTATCTTTTGTTATTCACACCAGTCGGTGTAACCTCCAGCCCTTGAGATAATCCGAGCTAAAAAGATCCTTTACAGTACACCAATGTGTCCTGGCTGACCTTTGTGTTTACATCCATCCAGCGTTTCTGAGAACAGGGCAGAAGCACCTCTGAACGGAGAACTAGTGGAGAACTAGTAGCACGTCAAGCTGCTTGCACAGGTTAGCTGTTGTCTGAACCTCAGCCTGCCCCCGAAACCCTCAGTGCAAACCACACAAAACAAACATATACACACGAGCACATACATGCTACACCATACCTGAGGCCTTGTGGAAGAAATCAATTGAGCCTTTCTGTTAAGTATTCAATATATATATACAGTATTCCCAATTCAGTGTGTGTGTACATTTCTGCTAATAGTAGTGTCATCATTTCTACTCGTGCTCTGTAAGTGTAAGTTTTTAAAGGGATAGTTCAGGCAAAAATGTCAATTTTTTTCATTATTAACTCATCCCCATGTCGTCCCGAACCTGTATGACTGTCTTACTTCTCCCAAACATGTCCTGTCAAACATATTTTGAAGAGAAAGTGTTTTGGCCCATAAATCTAAAGGCAGTCGGTCCAACACAACAATGGACTCCACTTTCACTTCATGGACAAAATATACTCATATATTCTTTTGTGTCCCACAGGAGACTGAAAGACATACAGGTTTGGAACAACGTGAGGGTGAGTAAACTCTAATTATCAGTTCTGGCTGAAACAGTCCTTCGGGTAAGTTTAGTCAGGTAATTGTGAAACCCAGGCAAAACGAGCCAATCTCACAGAAATTCAATTAACTCTCTCACTCAATCACAAACCACACTTGCATACTCAAACTCACGTACAAAAATCTCACACGTCCACAGACGTGCACACGCACAGATATGCCACAACCAGACCCATGGCCACAGAAACTGGAGAAAACGCTCAAGAAGTGACAGGCACAAGAGCGCTGTACAATAAACAATGGATGCCTAAAAGCTCTGTTTGTCCTCCTGCTGTCCCGTTTGTGTGAGTGTGTTGTGCATCAGTATCTGTGGGCGAGGGCATGTAAAAGTGCATCAGACAAGCCGAGGGCAGCGTCCTCCTGGGTCAGCCATGTTCATGCCACGCATCTCTCCACGCTCGTAGTCATCGGTGTCTGATGAATTCTCATCATTATAAGGAGCAGACACCTCACTGACTGAGCTCTAAATCAGAGAGACAAACACAGAGTGAGGGATTTAGAATGACAAATGTACACACATTAGCATTTTGGATATACATTTTTTTCTTGGACATAACACAAAGATATAAATAGCAACTTACCGACCGCACCATTGATTCACGGAAAGGTGGGCACACCATGTGGAAGCGTGGGATTGACACGTCAAACACTTCCTCTTTGTTGTTGAGCCGGTGGAATGTGTAGTGGCCTTCCATGAACTCAGAGGTGGTGGAAAACGTGGTGCAGCTGGCGTACTCGTGAACTTTACCAGGTGTCATCACTGGAAACTCGCCTGCACTCGCATGGACATCATATGCAAAACACAGATGCAGGACATTCTTTAGAAAGTAGAGCAATTGTCACTGTGAATTATATGGACTGAAAGATACTGTCAGAATGTCTCAGCTTGATAACTCAACATATCCGCGAACTGTTCTGATTTACTCTAAACTTACAGGGGTATACTCTTACCCACAACACCAGGGCCACGGACCTCCTCCACATTTCCGTTTGCATTTGTGATCTTCCAGTAGCGACTGTCTAGCTGGCATGCATTCTCTGGCAGGGCAGACTTTGCCATCTCAATCCTGATGCAGAAGATGGCACAGCTCAGAGGTCATAGGTTCAAGCTCAATGTATCGTCATATGTCAAGTCTTAGTACAGCTGTGTTGCATTACAGCAAGTTACAACAGAAAGCAGCTTGATCATTTTAGTAAGAACCTTGTTTATGAATCAAGCACTGGGATGATCTCTACCTATTGGAAAGACACTGGGAAATAGAGGAAGCATGCCACAGGGGTATGCAATATGTCTAATCTACGATAATAATGGAATTATTTATTCAACAATGTGCAAGATGAGATTGAGTATGTCACTCATTTAGCAGAAATCAAACCAAACTTGCCTTGAGAGCATGCTTTCACTATGTGATATTTATTTGTGAGTTTTTGTCTTGTATACCAAAAGATATAGTTAAGCAATATCACATGAGCAACAGTGCTGTTGTCTACCAAATTAAAGCACAATTTCAAATGTTATAATGAGTTTATAAGACAGTGGAACAAACAAGTTAACATTGTCAGTTACAAGACATGATTAAATTGAAACAAGAGCAGAACTTTTGCTTTACAGAGTAACACATATCAGTGCTTTATTATTGAATTAATCGACATTTTGAATGATCAGTTTCAGTAATTCAATAACCAAATGAATCTGCAGTTTGAACAAATCAGTTTAATGAATGATTCAATTACTAAATTAATTAGCCATTTGAATAAACCACTTGAATGAATTACTGAACGAATCAACTCATTAAGACAGTGACTTGATTTTTTTTTAACCCTTGTGGATTGTTCAAATTCACTACCCTTTCGAGTTGTTCGTGGATGAAAACATCCACTCAATTAAACTGCTGTAAAAATGTATCAGATTCATATTTTGTTCAATTGTTTTTGCATAAATCTGTTAATCAACTTCAGTCCTGATCAAAACTACTAATTATTTTTTTAAAATCCAAGAATTTAACTCTTTAATTGCCAAGTTCATAAATGATGTCACTGATTTGGGGGGAAAAAACACACAAAATAACTTACTTTCAATATAAAAGTAATTGTGGCTGGATTTTTTTTTACTTTTTATAACAGTCCTGGGCATGTCAAAGATTAGTAGCAACATTGGCTTTGATGCATTTTTAGTTTTTGTGCAGCATTACATTAAATTTTTTTCTCCCTAATTAGTAATCCCATTGACTTCCATTATAACGGCATTTTTTGATTGCAAAGCCATGACACCATATAATCATGCATTCTTGATTGTTTGTGGTTTTCCCTTTTGGGAAGAGGTAAATTTATTTATTTTTACAGTTGATCACTAGGTGGGACCATTAACCCTTTAGATAGGCCTGTGCAAATAAGGCTTAGTTTCTGGCTTGTATATGGAGTTATATGGAGTATAACAGCAAATTATAGTGTTTGTGTGTGTGTGAGATTCTTGATTGTTGGTGGTTTTCCCTGTTAGGAAGAGGTAACATTTGTTATTTTTACAGTTGATCACTAGGTGGGACCATTAACCCTTTGGATAGGCCTGTGCAAAAAAGGCTTAGTTTCTGGCTTGTATATGAAGCTTTTGTTTTTACATGGATGTGGATCTATGCAGTACCTGATTCTATAGGTGAAGAAAAAGTGTGGCGGATGGACTGAACTGAGCTCTGGCAGGAAGGAGGTAGAGACTGACACTGTGATGTCACCAGTGGTTGCCACGCAGCGCTTGTCATGAACATACCTGAACAAACATAAAGGGGATCAACTTTAATGTGGGATTTGTGATTTCAAATGCTGATATGCATTACTAAGTGTAAGACAATGAAAGATGGACCACCTGAAGATCTGGTCCCGAATGATGGGGTATTCTCCTGTTACAACATTGTCAACAAAGGAAGTGAACCACTCAGTAAAGTTGGGACCTGAAAAAAGAAAAGAGGGGAGAGAAGGGTTCATATGATATGATAAAACTGCATTGCATTAATGGAGCCTTTTGCACTTTGTTACCCGTAATGAACATGTCAATCGCAGAGGGATCTTGTGCCAGTTGATCCTGTGAAGAAAAGATATAAGAGATAGCAAGAACGGCTATAATACACAAGAAGACAAGAGCACCTCCTACTGGTCAGAGTTCCTCTATTGTATTTAGTGCTGGAGAACTGTATGTACCTGATGCAGTAAATGGCTACACCTCCTGTCAGCTACAATGCAGTTGGGATTGGGAAGCCTTTTAAAGGAGTAGGTCACCAAAAAATGAAATTTGTTGAAAATGTACTCCTGCCTTCAGGCCATCCAAGTAGATGAATTTGTTTCCTCATCAGAACAGATTTGGAGTAATTTAGCATCACTCTTTAGCATAATTTCCCTCACCAAAAGATTCTCTGCAGTCAATGGGTGCCGTCAGAATGAGAGACCAAACAGCTGATATAAACGTCACAAAATTCCACAAGTAATCCACTCAAAAAATAAATGCGTTTGTAAAAAACAAATCCATAACCATTGCTTTCGGGTCATAATCAATAATAATACTTACTCCAGTGGGAAAAAAAATTAATTGTTTTGAACCGTTTTGGACTTTTAAGCGGAGTTTGATCTGTGAATATTTCTCTCCTGATTCAGATGAGAAAACTTTTTTTGCTGGAGAAACCCCGTATTACAAATGGGGCTCATATTTTAATGAAGCAACGGTTCAAAGTTAAAAATGTCTTAATGATGTTCACATGACATTAACTGATGGACCTCTGTGATTATTGCAGTGTTTTTAACATCGGTTTAAACTCTCATTCTGATGGCACCCATTAACTGCAGACTCATTGATGAGCAAGTGGATATAATGCCCATTCTGATGAGGAAACAAATTCATCTACATCATAGATGACCTGAGGGTCAGAAACTGTTCAGCACATTTTTCATTTTTGGGTAAACTATGTCTATAACATTTACTATCTAGCCTCCAGCTATTATAAAACCTGCTTCCTGTGGTTTGCATCAGATTCACTTTTCATAACAGTTCGTCAGCCCTAGATGAATGCATGTTTATACATGGTAGACTGTTGTGGTCTGAGCGTGGTGATCTAACCGGGCACTGATAGAAGATTTCACTGCGTGTTCGTCCCTCTGTGCTCTCCAAGGCCATGTACTGGCTGAGGCCAGTGTGGAAGCAAAATGTGAGTGGAAGACACTGCCGCATCCCCTTCCTCTGCTGAAATCCCCCCGCTGCGGTCTCAATATCCAACAGGTCCTCTGAGCGATAGTGATTGGACAGAGCCATGCTGCCCATCAGCCTGTGGAGGGGAGGCAGTGCAAAGATCACTTATCATCATGTGAAAGCTTGATTGCCATTTTACAGGTTATCTGCAGGATTTCTAAGCTTAAATTTAAGACTTTTAAATAACTAAATGTCTAATGATAACATATTAAACTATAAAAAAAACAAACATGATTTACAGTTCAGATACAACATTTTCTCATTTAAGAAAGACGTCTCCTTATGCTTTCGCGGTACTTTGATGTCATACACCAATCGGTCTGCGCAGCGCCTCTTCAAGCCGAAGACACATATTGATAAAACTAAATATTATGATATTGAAAATTATATTGAACTCCGGTGTGAGGAGCACATTGGTGGATCTTCATTTGATCCAACTTGTGTGATTCTGGAATGTCCTATTTGCTATCATGTGTGTGTGTGTGTGTGTGTGTTTATATATATATATATATACACACACACACACACACACACACACACACACACACACACACACACACACACACATATATATATATATATATATATATATATATATATATACACACACACACACACACACACACACACGATTCCATATATATATATAATCTGGTTCAACATATATATAAAGGAGGTTCAACAAACTCTAAGTTGACCTAACCTCAGATGGAAACTTTGAGTTTTCGGGTTCAGAACTGCTGTATTTAGCGCGTACACCATGACTATGAAAAGCCATGATCAATGGAGCTCTGAAATTATGATTCACCATGGCAAAAGCACCCAACAAAAAGACGTCCGCATACTTCCGAGTCAATAGGTAATTTAATTCTTAATCACTGTTATAATATCAAAAGGTAATGGGTGTCAGAACTGTAAATTATTGAAGTTATATAAATTTTCATGGTATCCTACAGCCAAAAGAAAAGAAGAAAAGAAAAAAGCAGCTAAAGATGAAATATAAAAACATAATTCAATCAAGGTAAAGCTTGAAGCGATAAAGGTTCATGAGTGTATACATGACTTCACATTTACATTCAGTGTCTATTTCAGAGCGCAGCACCACTTTCCACAGTCTAATGCTCTTCTCACATAATTAAGTGTTCTCTAATCCATTTAATCCTTCAAATTTATGTAATTTCATTTACTCTAATTTATTATTTAGAGTAAATTAAATGAACATTTGACGTCTACTCAGCCCACAGCAAGGACAGAAAAAAAATGATGAAGAACAGATGAAGAGGAGATGGTCAAGAGCACCTCATTGGTGGGTATTGAAAGTGGAAGAGAGCACTGTTCATTCACTCCCCCCACCTACAACTCCTGCCAGTACTGGGACTCGAACCTGTGACCTGCAGGTTACAAGTCTGACTCTCTAACCATTAGGCCACGAATCAGTTTCAAGCATTTAAATAAATACTTTCTTTTTCTAAAGTAGAAGAAAGGATCAAGGATATTATCAGAAGTCTTACCCAGGGACCACAAGTTTCTGTCCATTGTGTATCCTATAGGAGCAACGGTAGTCATTAGGGAGTTTGCAGCCAATCTGGAGCTCAATAGTGTCTAGCTCTTCCTCCCTTACACCCTCTTCAGAGAAAAGGAAGCAAAACCTTTAGTGGACACCTCTCACGAGATAAAATACAAAAAACACCCATAGGTTTTCAAAATATGGCTGGATGAGAAACAGTGTGGACAGACCTTTAAGTGAAGCTATCATTCGTGGACATTTCTGATTCAGGTAGTTCTTCAGATCATCCCAGGCTTTCTTGAGAGTGCCGTAATAGTCAATATAACGGCCCAGATCAGCATAATACTCCCGAAACAGCTCCTTCCATGCCAGGCCTCTGTGGCTTTTGTCTGCCCTGAAAAGGGAAGAAAAAAAATCATTTGTCAGCAACAATATATTTTCATTACAGCAAATCAAGAAATGTAACCAAAAAAAAAAAGGATTAAGACAGAAAAACGCACATGCCATGAATAAATCAAAAGCTTCTGAGGGCATGAGGAGTGAGCTTACTCTGTAAGGAGCCAGTGCTTCTGACAAAGTCTCTTCCACAGAGGGTTATGGCCTGTCAGCTCATTGAGTCGACGACTTACAAAACTGCAGCTGAGAAAAGAACAAACCAGATCAACGCAAACACTTTAGACAACTTGAGTTGTTAAAAAAAGGTGACCTTATTCAATGCTTAATCTATTAAAACATCCTTGGTCAACCTTCACGAGAGAATTTTTACATAATTCGGTACAAAGTGTAATTGTGACCAACTTTTGATGATGTCTAATTACATATGAAGAAAAACGCAACTAAAATTAACTTGGAGGCTTTTAACTGTTGAATAAATAACAAATCTGTTTTTTTTTTCTCAAAAAAGTTTGGTAATGACAGCTATTCTCAAACCATTATGGAAGAATAAATGAATCAGAATTAGCTTAGCAAACACACAAGGAATTTGTTGTGGTTTTTTAGGAGCTCTTTGTACATGTATGTGACATGAAAAAAGAAAGAACGATTAAAAAAAAGAATAAAAGAAAAAGAATAAATAAATAATAATAATGTGGTAAAATCTGGAACAGAATATTTATGTACAGATTTGTGCATTATTTACTGTACAGATGTGTAAATAAAAATATGCATATGTATCTACCCAATACTTGAAAGAAAGGCAGATGCTGGAAATGGAGATTAAAGAAAACAGGTAATCATTTCTGTGTTCAAAATTTGTAAACCTTTAACTACTTTAAAGGGTCATGAAACACTAAAATGATCATTTGTGGTCATTTGAAAAGTGCCTATTTTTTTTTTTTTTGAAGTTAATTCGTTCTTCCAGTCTAAAAAGCTAAGTTGAACTAATGTCATGAAGTGATGTATATGTCTTAACTGAGAGTGGTGACTGGCTGCTGTGGCTGGAGAGTAAGAACAGTTTTCTTCCACCTCAGAAAAATTGCTAAGCTGCAAAACATGTTATCGGTTTCTGACACAGAAAGCTAGTTCATGCATTTATGACCTCTCTGCTAGATTACTGTGATGCACTACTAGCCCCAATTTTATTATCTCTACACACTGGTTACCCATTGAGTTCCATATTGATTTCAAAATATTGCTACAATCGATATGCACAGCTGCAAAATTCTCTATATTGTAATCATTCTGATCACACTTGGCTCAGAATGAGGTGGAGGTGGCACCATCCTGATCATGTGCACACTGGCTGAAAAAAAGCCATTTTTACACACAACGTATTTTAAGTGATATAATAATTATATGATTGAAAAAAATGAAAATTATAAAGTAGCATTTCACAAAAACAAAGCTGTTGAAGATTAAATTAAATAATGTGCATCTATTTCATTATATCTTGGTCAAACGAAATATGTGCAAAATAAGGACTGATAGAGTGGTACACATGATCATGAACGCGATGACACGAACGATTATTGTGATACACGGCAAACAATGACATTAGACCCAAAATACAAAGAAGAGTGGACAAAAAAGGAACCATGTCTTTATTCTTTCCGTGTTAAATTGATGTCATTTTTTGAAACACTGTAGTGCTGGTCAACAAAGTGAAAATATTAGAGACCTTTTAAATGTCCTTTATTTTACTACACCATACTCTGCAAAGTTATATTGCGGATTTGTTTACATTTAAAAAAAGTTAATTTAAACGTATTTGACTTGTTCATGTTTTAGTAGTCTCTAATGATAAGATTTTATTTTAGTTCTGTCTGTGTTTTATTTGTTGTTTACTCCCCTCTTCCCAGCCTCTACACCCCCATTTTTTTTTTCAAATCTGAGGTGTGGATGACCAGTGTTAAAACAGGGGAGGTTCATGGCACTTTAAAATTTACTATGGGTAGGAGACCTTGAGTGCAACGTAATTCACTTTGGATAAAAGTATCTACCAAACGTAGATGTATGTAAGTTATTTTTTAACCTGATGACAAGAAGTAAAGCTTCTGTCATTACAGTAGCTCATGCATTATGTCTTCAAACATAAGATTCATGAGATGATCTGGTGTAACGTTACAGTTATCAGATGCGTGGCTTTTCATAGTGACTGAAAACCAACATTATCGCCGTATTATCGCATTTGTCTATCAGCAGAACCTGCCTAAGTAACATCATAAACTATGCTGTTAGCATTGCCAGCTAACGTTTACTGTACAGCTCTTCAAGCTCATTCGAGAAACAAACCAGCGTGTTTATTACCGCACGGACTGACAGAAAGGCTCAAGTTGAATGTCTACCTTATCAGATCTCGGAAGTCCAGAAATGACAGCACCAGCAGTAAGGGATCAGACGGTAAGTTATCCAGGCTGAGCGCTATGGACGTTGCCATGTTTTTAGCGACTGCAGAACCGAAACCCCGCCCCTTCACTGCGATGACAAGAGGGCGTGTCCGCACGCTGCTCTGTTATCAAATATAGTGCACACGTCGCCGCGCTAACATTCACCAAATTTAAAGGTTCTGTTTTCGATTTCCCTCTTTTTTTTGCGATACAACATATATACAGGTGTATTTAAATAAATTGGAATGTCGTGGTAAATTTAATTTATTTCAGTAATTCCACTAAAATTGTGAAACTCGTGAATTCAAAAAATTCAATGCACACAGAATGAAGTAGTTTAAGTCTTTGGTTCTTTTAATCGTGATGATTTTGGCTTACATTTAACAAAAATCAACCAATTCACTATATCAACTAATTAGAATAATTCATAAGACCAAAAAAAAAAAAACATTTTTAGTGAATTGTTGGCCTTATGGGAAGTATATGTTCATTTACTGTACATGTATTCAATACTTGGTAGGGGCTCCTTCTGCTTTAATTACTGCCTCACTTCGGCGTGGCATGGAGGTGATCAGTTTGTGGCGCTGCTGAGGTGGTCTAAAAGCTCAGGTTTCTTTGACAGTAGACTTCAGCTCATCTGCATTTTTTGGTCTCTTGTTTCTCATTTTCCTCTTAACAATACCCCAGAGATCCTCTATGAGGTTTAGGTCTGGTGAGTTTGCTGACCAGTCAAGCACACCAACATCATGGTCATCTAACCAACGTTTGGTGCTTTAGGCAAAGAGAAATGAAATACAAATCTTGCTCTCATCTGAAAAGAGGACTTTGGACCACTGGGCAATATAGTTCTTCTTCTTAGCCCAGGTAAGACGCCTTTGACGTTGTCTGTGGTTCAGGGGTGGCTTAACGAGAGGAATATGACAACTGTAGCCATTTGTGTGGTGTCTCTTGACCCCAGCCTCAGGCCATTCCTTGTGAAGTTCACTCAAATTCTTGAATAATTTTTTTGCTTGACACTCCTCATAAGGCTGTGATTCTCTCTGTTGGTGCATCTTTTCCTTCCACACTTTTGAAGGCTCAGGAAACCTTTGCAGGTGTTGTGAGTTCATCAGTTGATTGGCATGTCACCATATTCTAATTGGTTTAGATATTAATCATTTGTTAATTGGTGGGTTTTTGTTAAATGTGAGCCAAAATCATCACAATTAAAAGAACCAAAGGCTTAAACTTCTTCATTCTGTGTGCACAAAATTTGTATTAATACATGAGTTTCACAATTTGGAAATTTTGGATTATCGAAAAATAAATGCATTTTTCCATGACATTCTAATTTATTGAGATTTTTTTTTTTTTAAAGAAATACAATCTTGCCAAAAGCAAATGATGAGATCAACCGCACAGTAATAAATACAAATTTATGTAAACATTTTATGTAAAAAAAATTGTCCCTAGCCAAGGACTAAATAAAAATAATAATACAAAACAGTCTTCTTTATATAGCCATAAATCACAGATTCAAACGAATAATCTTATATATTTAACTACACAGTATCGTATGAAAAAAAACTGTCACTTTAATCTAGAACAAAATATAGCTAGTGAATGTAAACTGCGTGAAAGTCCTTAACAGCTTCGACTGATTCATAAGTCATTCCCAAAAAGCTGGACCGACTCATGGGTATCGGACTACACTACACTCGCTGTATTCAGAAGCCATGTTGCTAATTTGTGAAATATTGCTAGAGTTGTTCAACTACAAGCGATAACGGAACTGAATTCAGTCCTGGTATTTTTAACGGAACCTCTTCTTAATAAGGACCCACAGAATACATACAGCCATAGAATGAGATATATGGCCTTTAAATAATAGCAAGGGTTGTAAGTATTATATAGTACAACTTTGACATTTATTCAGGTAATGTATTAGGCTGAAATGCTTTGTTTATCACCTCAAGATGGCGTCATAGATCCATGTTCTTTCTGCCGTTCTCAAGGTCAAAGCGAACAAAGATTACCGCTTCATGTCTTTGAATCAAAGACAGATCCACCTTTTTAAAGAAATGAATTCCGAACCTTAAATATATTATCAAAACATTATATTAAAAAAAATCTTAATCTCACTTTTATACCTTTAGGCATCAGTTCAAATTTGTTCTTGTGAAAGCATCAGTCAAAAGTTGTATTGTGTTATTAAGACACCCACACACACACACACAAAATAATAATGTGAGATTCGTTTATTTTATATATATATAGCAAATAGAGCAAAACCACATGATAATATAGGCCTATCAGAAATGTAAATTTAATCAGCATGAACATTATTATTATTAAATTTATAAAACCAAACCCTATAATGCCTTTAATGTTGTTTAACTTTTTAACTCCAACAGCAGTGCATGCATCATGGTGTTAGCAAAGGCAAAGTCATGGATTCTCAGCATGAACTGATAAATTGCAATGTATAATGGATAGAAAATATATGCCATGCATAAATAAATTAATGACACCCTTCAAACCTAATTATTTCAAGAATCTTTACTGTGAGTGTATATATAAAGCTCTGCTACAACACACCCAGTGTGTGAAGGTGAGTTCATGCAGCTCTGACGTAAAGGCTGACGTACAGCCACTTTGGTGAAGAAGGGGGTGGGCTACCGTGACAGACTTCTCCTTATTGAGGAGGAGTTGCCAGCCATCCAAACCCCTCCCCTTTGATTACCTCGCTTCTGTCTATGCCTGTCTCTCATTCCTACTCTCTCTCCTTTTTGCTCTGTCTGCCAGGCTGAGTTGGTTTCAGACAGTGCATCACAAACACACACGCACACACACATACACGTGCCACTCTATGTCTCTAGCAGCTCTCCACTCATCTGCTCTCTCCTCCTCCTTCTCCTCACTCACCATGGAGTCACATCACTAAAGAGTGGATTATCCCCGTTTTTCCTCTTCTCTCCTCTTCACTTGATTTGGTGTGTTTGGGTGTCTGTTTCAAGGTGGGAATGCTCGTGTCAGCGACCGCACTGTTGGGGGCTACACTGGGAACCGTGTCTGGACTGTTGACGCTGTGTGGTCTCTCGCTGCTGTGCAAGAGCTGCAAAAAGGGGAAACTTGAAAGAGGGGACGAGGCAGACCCAGAGAAAGCCAAACCCAGTATCCTGCATACTCTGACACAGGTAAGACCAATACTCCCTCACACACAGCCATGGACCAGCAACCAGATCTGATTTTAAATACAGACACAGAACAGCTTATAAAACAACAAACAGATATGAGAACAAAGACTGGGATCTGCCACGAGTGAAATGTTCTGACCTGAGAGGAAGGAGGGAAGTGGCACTTACATAACACAGGTTAGCACACTGAGGCAGAAACAATGATGCTCTACTAAAAATGATTTATTTGCATGTTTTTGAAAGGTCTTTGGTAGATGACTGTGTCATTATTGAATAATCTACATGCCTAATTATAATGTAATATAATGTACTTACAATTTGTGTTCTGCTCTATGATTATATAGTAAATACATTGTAAATCAAATGTAATGGCTGCGAAAGGTAATGCAGTGTAGCTGTCTACATATCACCTTATTTTAAATTGCTGCTGTTACTAGTGCTTGGTGTTGCAGGGGGAGAAAAGCCAACACATTCTTATGACAAAATATTTTGGCAAACTGGTGGCTAATTCGTATGAATTTGTATGGTCTCATTCATAGGTTTTCATATAATTTGCTCCCTCTCCAGTGACCATTATGTTTAGGATTGGGCCTTCATGCTTACTTTTTTCCTAAAAACTATATGTTTATCATATGAATTCAAACGAAACCGCCGTTTTGAACTAATTCAAAGAACATTGAGTTCATCCAGTAACAGGCTTAACAAGTTAAGAATGGTGAAGGACAAGTGTGTCCAGAGTACTTTTATAAGAGATAATTAGTTTAGAAATGATTTGTCTGTCTGTGAACTTAAAAACACAGACGAACATGCTCTTGTACACACACTCTCACACTGATGTTGTTCAGCATCTGCTGAGCTTTCCCTGAAACAGTCCTGAAACTGAGTCACGACTCACATAGCCGCGCACACACACACACACACACACACACACAATTGTTCTTCTTTCTCTTTTTTTTTTAAGTTGTTTTTCTCATGGGAGCCATTGGCTGGTGCTCATAATGTACAAAATTTCAGATTTGTTCCTTTTGAGGACATTTGGTCATCATGATGTTGGCAACAACTGACCCCTCCCCACACACTTCCTATAATACCATAATATGTGTGTGGCTGTATGCTGAAGGTAAAGTAAGTAAAAAAAGTGACACTAGATCTATAGGGACATTTATCCATTGTTCTAGAGCCCTTTGAAATTTTCTTCTTTTTTTCCCACAATTGCTTCCCCCTTTTAATGCATATAGATTCAAAGCATCATTACAGAATATGAATGCTGAAATCACCACGAGCATCACACATGCTTACAGTATGTGTATAGTACATGAAACTGGGCTATTTAAAATAATGAGACACACAGAACATACAGGCACATTAAAATAGTAGTCTTTTTGTGGTTTAATATTCACAGACACTTGTCCATATCACAATGTGATTAAGTGCACAACACTGCCATTTGATTTATAGATCCAAATTTTACCAAAATCTGTGACATTCTGGGTAACACAGTAAATTACATTTTTATGACTTGAATCTGCGAAATCAACAATCCCTCCAATCATTCTCTCCGTTTATGAAAGAGATGGTGCTGATTGTGAGAGTGTTCATTTCCCTCTTAAATCTTTCAGCCTCTTTTGATATGCCCAATTAAAATGTAATCTGAGGCAGACATGAGCAAAAACTGATTATAGTTCATTTGCTGATGTTGTCTAAAAAGCACCAGAGTGAAGACAGAGCTGTGTGTTACTGGCCTGTCTGTATCTAGAGGATTGTATGTGCATGTGTATCAGTATATATATTTAGAGATAAGGTCAGTCTCATATCTGTTTCATTGCACCAGTATTTATTAATAATGAAGATGAGTTTGGAGGAAGATGAGAGGTGTATAAGAATATCCTCTCTCGCTCCTTTCTCTGTGCGCTCTATTTCAGCATGATAACTGCCCACCTGGGGGAAATGGAGTGTTCTGGTATTGATTTTTTCATTCATGATTTCCTGTTTTATTCAGACACTACACATCAAAACCTCAATGAGACATTAAATTCAGTCATCAGAAAGCCCCTTAGTGGAATGCCCCTGTCTCAAGTGAAGCCAAGCTTTCTAAAATCAGTGCTGAGTATGTCTGTGTAAGCTTTGAAGGAATGGAAATGATTCATTCATACTGAGACTGTATTCATTTTTTATATTCCTTTTGGTTGATTAGGATTAGCCTTTGGTCAAGATCAAGTATTACTGGAATGGTATTACTTGGCATAATCAATGTGTTCTGAATATTCCATCATCATTTTTAAGAACTTTGTGTGCAGAACACCTAATAGTTTGAGTGGAGTAACCTACTACTTTTGTTTTACCTATCTATTCTCAAACCAATCATATTATTTCATAATTGTATTATTTATGTACATGTCTTAGTTCAGTGTGCAGAAGTCCACAAAGCCCATCCAGCCTCAAGCATCTTTGAAGTTTCCTGAAATCTACTGCCCCAAACCTTGTGTCACTTCTCAAGAGGTAATAAACTACAAAGAACATGGAGCTGCCAATGACACGTCTGCTGCAGCGCTCGACACCTGTAACCAGGCAACCGATCGCGAGGATGTCTTCTCCCTCCCGCGGCAAGGTAAGGATATGACAGCTAAAATCTAATGGAACTCGATGGGGGAGGCTGTGTTCATGTGTGTGTGTGTGTGTGTGTGTGTGTGCGGCTTCCTTATGCATTCCAGACCACTTGGAGCTTGGAAAATTGGAACCAACTTGGAAATTACAATTTCGCCCATTAAACACCATTAGCATGTTAGACACGAAATGGCATTTGCTGTTGCAGCTGTGGCCCAGAGGCAATTGTCAACCTCTCATATTAAAGCAGTGAAACCTGCTACTATAATTATGCCCGGTGGTTGACATACATTGATCTGACTCATAGCTCACAGCTTCTATCATGTCAAGTAAAGGTTGCACACAATATAATAATTCATGTTCAAGACCTTCCTTTCTGAGCAAGGTTTGAGGTTTATCCACCCACTAGTAGATGCAGAGAAAGAAAGATAAGAAGTGCTACCTTTTTGAAGAATTCAACAGCACGTGTTTTACTTCAATGTCATGCTGTCAGCTGAGAGTCACACTAACAGAGCGATGGCATGTGATGGGTTACATAGGAATATTTTGTATGCATTATTGTTGCTTACATTGTCTATTTTTGATATTGTACTGTATGTCTTCGAGCAGCACTCATGAATGAATGAATACTGAATGAATCAATGTTATTGACTGAATCGGTTATGTAAGTGATTCCATGACTCACTTTAAAAAGACAGTAACTTGTCGCCATGAAAAAGTGAAAAGTCCCAGGAGAACCAGAACTAACTAGTATGTAATGTTTTTCTGGTCCTAGAGAATACATTGGTTTTAAATGAGAAAGTTTGCTCCTAAAATTTAACCAGAGCTGAATCTCCTTTATATTTATTTTCTTCATATCAGCTTCCACAGATGAAACGCCCTGCACATCTGAGCAAACTGGTGCCATGACGAAAAGTAGCTCTATCCTATATCCTAAACTACATTTCTCCATCAGCCTGCACAAAGAAAATGAAGAGCTACACATCAGCATTGTAGAAGGTAACACACATTCATCTACTCTGATGTTTCTAGAAAGGAAGTGGGGCACCTGTGAATTGCAGGTGAATCTCAGACTGTGTTGTGTAGCATCCTTTTGGTGATAATTTACCAACAGGTGTTTCAAAGGATACATACAATCTGGATTCCTGTGGAAATGCTGTCATGTTATAAGAAGACTCATTAGCAACACTTCACACTGTCTCCAATCACAAATTCAGTTTCATCTTTTCAATCTACAGAAAGGTGTTTACAGACCCAAACACAGAAATGCACAATATAACTTTGAATAAACATTTGCCATTCACTGTTTTACAAGTCAGAAAGTATTTTCAATCAAGTGTACCATCTGAATGATTGTGAAAAAAAGAAGAAATATGCAGTCGCTTTAAAAAAAAAAAACTTTTTAAAGTTGGTTTTTATGTTAAACTCCAAAATAAAGATTTGTTACCAATAAAACTATTAAGAGTAGGGGTGTAACGGTTCACAAAATTCACGGTTCGGTTCGATACGATACACTGATGTCACGGTTCGGTTCGATACGATACACTGATGTCACGGTTCGGTTCGGTTCGGTTCGATACGTTTTAGATACAGCAAAATGTAAAAACATCTCAACTTTTCAGAATGCCGCAAGCGCACCGCGGGTCATGTGACAAGAACCAACCAATCAGCTTCATCCTTTCCCGTAACAACGTTGAGAGCTCAGCCAAGATGAAGGAACAGCTGATCATAGTTGTATATGGATTGCAATTTTGAAATAAATTCAGTAGCAGAGCTACTGCAAGCGATTTTTAGAGCTGCAAATCCATTTATCCTTCGCTGAAATTTCCGCGTCTCATGGAGAGAGCACGTCATTGTTGCTTTGCAAAGACAGACGCCTCAGGAGAAAGACGCGCTTAGCGTTTTCCATGCGTTTTTAGGCACGATATGTGAACGGCCCCTAAGGCGCTCGCTCACTCAGCACGCGCTGAAGGCTCGTTGCAAAATGTCTAATGCATTTAACAGACCAGAAATATAAGATCCTAAAATAACCAACAGGTCTGGTGTTTGGGTTGGATTCCCTGTAAGCTATAGTGTCTAAATGCTGCAGGGATAGTTTGCTGCGTGCATGTTTCTCCTTTTTTTCGTCTTTTCCCAGATAGTACTGACGCATATATCCCAGATATTCCCGCTGGTTTTTTTTTTTTTTTTGTAATCCCGCTGGTGTACCCTGTCATGTTGCAGATGCGACATACCGTTGTTTTTTTATCCACCACTCTCTTGCCATCACCATTATAGCTTAAAGGGAATCCAAAGTGCACCCAAACACCAGACCTGTTGGTTATTGGGGGATCTTCTCATTTCTAGTCTGTTAAACGCATTGGCTATTTTGCAACGAGCCTTCAGCGCGTACTGAGTGAGCGAGTGCCTGCTGAGTAGCCTAACATAAACATATAAGATGGTGTTTTTTTCTTCTTCGGGAGTGTCAGGGGCGTTGCCTGTTACGTTGTTTGGGTTATTGGGCTACCTTGTTGAACGCATATCATTATATTTCTCTCTCTCTTTTTTTTTTTTTTTCAAATATAATTAATTACTCCAACGAACCGTTCGGTATACATAATGCGTACCGCGTACCGAACCGAAAGCGTCGTACCGAACGGTTCAATACGAATACGCGTATCGTTACACCCCTAATTAAGAGCATAATAAAGTTTCTAAAACTTAAACTAAAATTAAAACATAAAATACAAAACTATACGCTATACCATTATATACCATACATAATACTAAAATAACACAAATTTAAGTTATTATGTACTGATCATTTGGTTGCTGCAGCCAAATCATTGATTCTGTAAATTCTGTAAAAATAACAACTGAATCAGATTCAAAATATAGAACATTTTTGATTATCCTTTGGATACTGGATAGAATCATATCCTTAAGCTAAAAAAAATGTAGTCTCTGTCAACTCCCAAAATTTGCAGACTGGCTCTGACTTTAGACAGCTCTATTGCAAAACAGGGGGAAATATCTGTGCAAAGGCCTTACAAACACATCAACTCAGACGACAGACACAAACAGTTCTGCACTTAGCTCCAGTGAAGCTGTAGGAGCATTTTTCAGTATGTGCACAGGTCATCTGAAGGTCACATAGCATGAGCAAATATATCTTTAAATCTTATATCTTTAGCCAGGTGTGTTGTGTTTATGGGATAGAGGTGTCACTGTACAATGGTTCTGCTCTGCTTTCAAGGCTGGAACAGAGGGTGGTTTTGATATTCAAAACTCTCTGTGATTAAACCAATGTTTGAGAGAAATAAAAGCCTCTTTCAGGCAGCTTAAAGCCTCTTAATCACAGAATTTCCATTTCAATAGTAGCAGCCGTGATTGATACGCATCATTATCGGTAATGAGAGTAAATCTGCTTTAAACTCAAAACCTCTATTCTGCACATCCCGACAGGAAAAGGGGAGAGGATCAGTCATGCCGGCTGAGATTTAGCAAGGAATGAAAAGTGAGGAGTCAAAAAAAAAAAAACATTTGGTGCCTCTGCAGCTTGGAGCAGCTTCATGTGGCCCAATTTGTCATCCTGCTCCTTGTTATAATATGACTCATATTCTCTTCTTTTTTTTTTTGCAGCGGAGAATATATCAGTGGAGGCTGGATGTGAGGGATATATATCAGGGTGTGTGAGCGTCTCTGAAGAGCAGAGGCACGCTCAGACAGCCATCCACAAGCTAGCCGCACATGTGCAGTGGGGAGAGGAGCTGGTGTTTGCTCTCCCCGTGGAGGGCACAGAAGACACAGACAGTCTAGATGGAGAAGTGGCCCTCTCACTTCACTGCTGTGATCGATTCTCCCATAATTCCACTCTGGGCACGATGCGCTTTAAGCTGGCTGATATAAGCATGATGCTGGATGCTGATTGCTGGGTTGACTTACAGCCACCTAAACAGGTGAGGAACATTGCTTAAAATTCATTTGCACATTTTGCACTATTACATTTAGTTGAGTGATGCAGTTAATACAAACTTTGTCAGCTGGTCCTTACTTCATCACTGTGATGATCTTCATCATTATTTCTTCTGGCGTTTATCGAGTGCTGACTGTTTGAATGGAAAAATATTAAATCATTATATACAATTTGTATTCTCAATATAAACACTTCATGTGTGATTAAACAGCTATTTTTACATCCCAGGACGGGGTTTGAGGTATGGCTGCTTACATGCAGATATTGTTACACATGAAATCTCTCAAACTCAGGTAAATATGAATTTGAAATAATAAATGTAACTCTTAACTCTTGCACAAAATTTTCAGCCTACATAATACAAATATGCAAACATTTTATGATTTCTTAGTATTTAAAGATTTATAAACTGTTAGAAAATAGAGAGACGACACAAACCACCACAAATGAACAATGACCCAAATATCAGAACAGAGTGTTCCAGTAAGTCATGTAATAAATAGGAATTTAAATTAGTGGATAAAACACACACACTATATGAGCAATGCCTTGCTATGAATGTTAGAATATGAATAGACCTGTTCCTAAATAAAAGTAGAAACATTATTTGTTATTTTTCTTTATTCCCTCAAGATGTAATAATTGTGATCTTTTGATTGGATCGATGTTTTTCATTGTATGAGAGATATTTATCCCTGACAATTAAGACTTTTTCCGGTTACTTTTTTATCTGTTTGCACCGAACTGTTGTTGTTCTTTTTTGGACCACACTTTTTGATCTAGTTTGTTGTATAAGAAAACTGAACAAAGTAAAAATAAATAAATGAATGAATAAATAAAAACATATTAAAACACAGGCCTGAATAAAATGAAATAAAACTGAAACATAGACCTGAATAAAAAGTAAAAACATATTGAAACATTCTAAACATTAAAAACATATGAAGTACAGCAGTAGGTGATATTCTTCACACACTTTTCACAATAAGAGGTTGTCGTGGTCACAAACTTGGTTCCAGATTAATATTTTAGCGTAGGATGCTGTGTTTATTTGTTCCTCAGTCTCCACAAGTGCAAAGTGCCTCAGACATTTCTTTTGGACATCCCAGAATAGATCTGAGACTTCATCTGAAGATACTGAACTCCCTCCTCACCTTGTTTGTTTTAAATCAATCTCTTGGGTCCCAAGCTATACACACACACACACACATATCTGCGCATGCAGTCCACCCCCACTATTGTGTGATCTGTTGATGATGTCATAGACCTCCAGAGCTAGAGATCTTTATCTGCGTCATCGCACCTCCCAGAGGAGATCCGGTTCTTACAGACACACACACAAAGACATGCCTGGAATTACTAACTACCATTGGACAAGAGAAGAGAGAGACAGAGAGAGAGAGAGAGAGAGAGAGACAGAGAGAGTCAGAGAGAGAGAGACAGAGAGAGAGAGAGAGAGAGATTTTGTGTCTGTGTGTGTATTTTGAATGTACTATATGTTTCGGTCCAGGCCTGTGATAAAAAGGATGTTGACCTGGGTTATATAAGCATCATTATAAATGTATTATTTGTTCATATAAAACAAAATGTTCACACACTCTTTATCCTTTTGTGCTCTGATTTTTCACATGATTCGTGTATGAATATTCAGGATAGGACTTTGGCTTGTGAATGGCAGACCTTGGACTGTATTATTTCCTGCTTTCTAATTCCATTCTTGCTGCTAGGTTTCTTTGATGAATGTGTATATGGGCAGATATATCTGCATGCATTGAATGTGATTTCAGTTCAAATCCAGACTTGATCAGTTATAATAATATTACGCTAATTTGACTCAATTACAAGAATGTTCATCAAAATAATGATTGCATTACCCTAAAGCTTTCCGTATCATCTGATAAATCCAGTTTATTCCGAGATAATTCAAAAGCACCAGATTATATTTCAGAAAATTTGTGAAAAGAAAATGTCATGTTTTGCTCGTGCAGCTGATTATGTGGGGCGGACTAAAGACAGGGAAGGTTTGGAAAAGGTCATGATGCTAATGAAATCCTATCATTCAGAGTGTTTAATGTGAGGACTGTGCTGACAATCTGACAATTTCAAATCAGCAGATTACCAGAACATTTGCATGAAATGATTCCTTATGCAGTCAAAAGCCAAGTTCATTAACCCTGCAAAGAGACCTTTATGAATATGCAAATACTAAAATCCATATTTATGGGAAGACAGAGTTAAGTATAATATCCTGACACAAAATGGTTTTTTTCAAGTCAATGCTTTTAATAATAATAATAAAAAATTGACACAAGAAGTAACCCAGTCTTTTTCAGCAGGAAGTGGCATCATCATCTGGAGAGCTTCTATTGTCACTCAGTTATCTGCCAGCAGCCAATAGACTTGGGGTGGTGGTAATGAAGGCAAGAGGACTACAGTCAGACAAACTGAAAGATAACATAGGTATTTACCCCAACATATGACCATAACGACACTTAAATTAATATGAACATTACAAATCATCCCAAATCAACTATTAGTTACATAACCGTCTGGATTATCTCTGTTCTAAAATGGAAGTGAACTAAACATTCATCAGCTCAATTCAATGCATTTAACAATAAAATTAAATACACTACCATTTAAAACAGAGGGAATAATAGTTTGTTTTTGATTTTTTGAAAGATGTCTCTTATGCTCACCCAAGGTTCTAAATAAAGTCAGTACATTCATTATTAATGTCAATGTTTTAGGTGTAATAAAGAGAACACTGTACCCTGTATGTTTTCTGATAGATCTATCGGTAAAGCTGACCTTGAAACATCTAAATGCCAAGCTGAAGAAGAAGCAGACGCGGCGAGTGAAGCACAAGATGAATCCGGTCTGGAACGAGATGATGATGTTGGAGCTGCCCAGTGAGTTACTGGCTAAATCCAGCGTTGAATTGGAGGTACTGAACCTGGCCAGTCCCGGGACCCTTCTCCCGCTGGGCCGCTGCGTGCTGGGTCTCCGCACCTCTGGGACCGGCCTGCAGCACTGGAAACAGATGTTAGATAATCCACGCAAGCAAATTGCTATGTGGCACCCTCTATACACCTAGAATACAGGTTCATATTCTGCAAAACTTCACCTGCACACAATGATTGGTTAAATGTGTGGTTGGATTTTTAGGACACTACTCTATTGCTGTGTAAAAACATAGTACTCCAATATAATAAATATTTAACTAGATATAATGCGTGAACCCAGTTGTTATAATTTTGTAATATGAAACCATTTTCTCTGCAGTACTAATATTGTTACACAGTAGTTTAGAGTATTTTAATGTAAGCAGTGCTGCATTTAGCTTTGCTGTTGTTAATGAGTCTTTAAATTACTCACTGCTATTTTAAACTGGTCCGACTTGGTGCCATCCTCATCTCCTAACACTTGTCAGATATAAATATGACTGAACAGCCCACTCAGTCAATATCATAGTGACCGATGGGAGAGAGAAGCAACGGCTCAGGTCTGATGTGTAAAGCCTGGCTGGATTAGATCAGGAGAAAGGTTATACTACTGTATCTAACCAGGTTTGGCAGAACAGATGTCCCTCATAACTCATCCTGAATAAACAATCACAACAAATATTAGGTTAAAGCATTGTTTGTCAGATGAAGCCCTTATATGATCCACAGGCAGGGTTTTTCTGAGCGCATCAGAATACAGAAATCAGTCTATTGTGGTCGGGAACACTTAGAAAAACATTTGAATATAATTCATTTTTAAGTTTAATAGCAAGCAGTGTGGTTTCCCTCCTATGAAAGCTTATGGATCCGCTTAGTCACACTGTCACAGCTGGAAAGATGGAGCCCTGCACTGACTGTAGATTGTGGCTGGTACCTTTACAGCAGTAACACACTAAATTAATATACAGGGTCTCAATAGTGCAGCTTTAGTCTCCTCAAGATGCATGAATACAGAAAAAAAGTTTAAATGGACCACTGTCTTTTAATTTCAAAAATGTAAATATATATAAACAGCAGGATATGTATACTATATACCATATGTGTATTAGGATAAAGTATCTCAACAGGTTCTGCCAGGCTCCAGGAAAGTTACTTTATACTCTTGAGTGTAATAGAAGATGGTGTTCTCTGCCATTATTGTACTTTAGGACATTTTAGATGACAAAATTAAACTCATAACTGTAATGAAAATTACTCAGTTTGGAGACCTATGAAAGTCTGTTAAAAAAATAGATAAAATTAAAAAAGGTAATTGCTCATTTTATTTCACTTAGACAATTAGACGGACAATTTGTTCCCCAGAACTGCGAGAAACAAAATCTAAATTGTGAAAAAAAACAAAAATGTATAAACAGAATTGTGAGAAATAAACACACAATTCTGAGAAGCAATTTTGAACAAGTTGCTTTTTCTATTCTGAGTTTTTATTAGATCTCTCTCATATAAACATGCAATTCTGGGAACTTGCAATTGTAAGGTAACATCAGTTCTGATCTTTTTTTCTTGCAATTCAGTTATAAAATTGTATAACAGATTGTAGGAAATCATTTATTTATTAAAATAATTTATTTTGTGGGGAAAACATGCTTCACACATCAAGTTACAGATCTATATAGCTCAATGTTGTAAAATGCTGAAATTTTGTCCCATTAAAAATGCTTCCTTCTTTCCAAATCCAAGTCAAATTGTTGCCAAACACAACCAACCCTGATTCTTTCCAAAAACGGGATTGTGTTTCACCATGAGTGCACATTCTAGAGGTGACATGCCAAATACCACTAAAATCAAATATTGTGCATTTGTCTTGGAAGAAATGTATATTTTGTGCTATAATCAACAAAGCAGTGATTCAACCAAATGACAAATTAAATCAATCAGCTGTAAGTGAACATTCAGCTAAGTCACACAAAATATTTGCTGAAGTATTTGTTGTTTATTTTAGTGTTAATCTGTATTGTGTGACCTGATTACAATAAAATCTCCAGTTAGGTCATAAATTATTCATCATGTTTATGTCAGATATGTTTAGCTATTTTGATCAATTTAAGCTTTAAATCTATTTGTAGAGTTTCCTTGTAGCAGTAAAAAGCAATGAAATCCCCCATCTTATGTGTAAAAACATTAGATAACAATTTTTAATCTCTATTTGTCCTACAGTTATGATTGAATATTAACAGTGTAATGATTATTGAATTACATCATTGCTGTGCTTGATACGTTCCCACAGAGGGATGACCAATGCAATGTTAATCACTGCAGTCTGGTCTATCTACATGACTTACTGCATAACACTCTCGATTTCTTACTGACAGAACTGTATTTTTAATCTACAGATATGCTTGAATCAAATAGCCACGTGTTGGTGTGAAATAAATATTCCTTTCTCAGAATGTGCTATTTCGCACGTGTTTGCTTAATGTCAGAGATTTGAATGATCTATTTACAGAATTGGTTATACTTGATAGATGACATGCAGAGGAGCAATATCAGGAAGTGACAGATATCCAGACCAACAGCAGCACTTCCCACAATCAGCGGCAAATGAACACACGCTGAGAAATACTGTATATCAGAGAAAGACTGCAAGAGAGCAAGAATGGGAAACTAAATGGATCACAGAATATTAAAGTAATCTTTCTTTTGCCTTTTATTTCTCCCTCTCATTTTACATATAAATAGTGTCTTGTTGATATAACAGGTGACAGTAATGTGTTCTGTGTGGTTAGTGGTGGGCACGACCGAGCACGGTACCTGGTTTTATTATAGCCTGTGTAATCAGAATGGACGAGTCCACTGTCTGTCTGCTCGGCTGCATTGAAAATGACACAGGATACCAGCGGCAACTGCAATGCATCACCCATGAGCTTCTTACATAACTCCACTGATAAAAAAACAAACTCCCACCTGCTTGATATTGCCCTGCCAGAGCTAAAAATGATTTTGCTGGCTCGCTCTTCCCAGAGGAGCTGTGTGTGAATGAATGAATGAGAGAACACACTACAAGTCACATGACAAATGTCTTTTGTCTGTTACTGTCCTTATTTCAGAAGGACTGAGGGAAAAATTATGGCTGATCACTGACAACAGCCTTATTGATCAGGGTTGTGCTCTTCAAAACTCGCAAGTAAATTCACATAAATATGTTTCTGATCATGTGAAACAGTGGAGAGAATGACACGTGGAAAGGATTTTCACCACTCTTTCCTAGTTATACACGACACATATCTAAAGTTCATTCAGATGTTTTAATGGAGAATAAAACTGTGCAAACGTTCATTTAAATGTACTGAGTGAGAGTTTGTTCAGTCAAACATGGGCTCTTAAAATCAACCAAAAACACACCCACGAATACACCTGGGAACAAAAATCTGTTCAACAGGGAACGTCAATCTGGCTGTGCATGAACTAAAAGGAAAGGGAAAGAGGGGGTCTTCTACATGATCAAAGATACAATTCAACAGAAGTCAGTCAAACTAATTGCTCTTTATGGCAGCGATATGTGGGGAGCCTTAAAATCCCAAGATTTCTCTAAATGGGAAAAAGAAGAAATCGAAACTATACATATACAAATTTATAAAAGCATCTTAAAAGTAAACAGAGCAACCCCAAAGAACTCGTGCAGAGCTGAATTAGGACAATACCCATTATTAATTAGTATTCAAAAAGCACCTCAAATGCAGTGAGCCAAGCTCATCCCAGACTCAAGCCCTGCAGAGGCAGGAGCAGAAGCTGTAGAGGACAACTGGTGCTCAAACTACACCCAAACCAGCACGGCACAATCCGGCCCCACCGAATCACACAGTTACAAAAACACAATCACATTGCCTAAAAAATGTGAAAGATGCCACTAGAATACAAAAGAAGATTGTGCTCTATCTATAAACCAGCAGAATACATGAGCTGTGTAAAAGAGCACAAATTGAGATAGACACTAACAAAGTACAGACTGAGAGATCACTGGTGTAGAGCGAGGACGACACAGACAGAGATGGCAGCCACGAGAACATCACAACATTAGAGCTGCAGATTTCACTACATTCCAAGAAATACAACCACATTTTATGGCATTACCAAAGGCAGAAAAATTAAGTAATATTTTAGGAGAAAATTTCAGCACGATTGCAATGGCAGAAAAATACCTATCAACATGCCACAAATGAAGAGAGTCAGCCCTTGGACAAAACTAAAGCAATTTTATTTTTTTGCATCTACACATGGTGTAGTACATGGTAGTACGTTGTTTTTTTTTTTGTTTTTGTTTTTTTTAGTTAAGACAATATCTTAACTATTTTCATATGTCTTGTTTATAAAAAGGTTTTTATTAATTTAATTATTTATGTACTGATTTATAAATCTATTCTTGCTTTGTTTATGTATTATATGCTAATGCTTTGGCAAAACTGTGCAAGTCATGCCAATAAAGCTCACATGAATTGAGTTGAGAGAGAGAGAGAGAGAGAGAGCTCATTAAAGCTCTCATTATGGTTTACTGTTTGAAAACCGCAAAATTACAGCTCATTCCTTCCTTTGCCCAGCATGGACAGCATTAAAAGCACTGTCCTCATTCACATTGACCACAACACTGCTTTGAACAAGACCATATTCTTCCTGAAGAAACAACACATGAAATATAGATGGAGGGAAAAGCTGCTCTAGAAAACGATTCTGATGCTGAGCTGAATGAAATTTGGCTCTCAGATGAATCAGGGAGAAAAAAAAGACACTGCATGAAGCAACCTGTACTGCTTTGTATCAGCTCTTCTGTCTCTTCCTCTCTTTTTTGTGGCATGTTTAATATTGCTGAATTTTTGTGGTATCAGCTGCCTCAAACAGAAACAGAGGGAGATGAGCAGAACATCTTGAACACACACAAACACTCTTAAGTCACTACCATGTACAGTGAGACCTAAAAGTCATTTATGGATTCAAAAATCTAAGTCTGAAATGAAAATAAGTGTCCTAGTCTTGTCTATATCAAGAAAAAAAAAATGCTCAGATCAAAACAGTTAAACAAATGTAAGTGGATTTTAATGAGATGACAACAAGGTATGGACTTTTTCACTGGGTGAAGTGTTATGGATTATGGACTGGTATTTTGGCCAGAAGTTAAGCTTTAATATTGGATATGTTTTTACAAACTTGCAGCTTTTTGCTTCACAAGATGTTAATTGATGAAGTGGTACTTGTGGATTACTGTTATGTTTTCATCTCATTCTGGCGAGCAACACTCATTCACTGCAGAGGATCCACTGGTGAGCAAGTGATGTATTGATACATGTCTTCAAATCTGCTTCTTTGAAGAAACATCTACATCTTGAATGGCCTGAGGGTAAGAAAATGTTGATTTTGAGCTGAGCTATTCCTTTAATGTTGTGTCCATCACACAAGCATGCATGGACACAGTCTTGATTCACAACACGATTGCAGCTCCATTCAGATGATAATGAACTGATTAACAAAATCAGGTCCTATGCAAACCTTTTTGGTCCTTCTTAAATGTTCAGAAAGATGTGATGTTATATGAGAATGTGGTCTCTGCTCATTCAAGCCACCATAAAACCTGTGAATGAAGGTTGCTAGTTGCTACATGTTTTACATATCACAGCTTGAAGCGAGCGGGTCATGTGTGTGTGTGTGTGTGTGTGTGTGTGTGTGTGTGTGTGTGTTGCATCCAGTCTGCCCTCTGAGCCTCTCCTGGGTTAGTTAGACTGATCATGTTGCCACGGTGACGTGGGAAGGCTGAGTGATCGAGATCTTTTCTGCATTCATCAAGTGGGCTGGCTGGTCATTAACAGGAAGGACTGCTGAACAACATCAAGGCTTAGAAACATCAGTTCAGACCATCTCCTCATCCTCAACAATCGATTCAAAACTAACAGACTAAATGTGCAGGTCCTCAACAGTAACAATTCAATAATCAATTCTACCAGAGTAGAGAGGTCAATAACTGGTACAAGGAGACAGAGATAAGAGGATATGGGGAAAGTAACAGAGCTAATGAAGAGGGAAAAAACTGAAACTGATCGATCTTCAAGAAAACAAACGGATAGAATTTCAATGCAGAGGCAAGTAAGCGATTAAAGAATTAGCTGCTTGACACATTCACTGTGACTGGATGTGTCTTCTGACACTATAAGCTGCTCTACTGTGATGTATATTAGGGTCAAATGCATATAAAAGTAAAACAACAACAACAAATTAATTATATGTATATATGTGTATGTGTTAATGCTGTCAAATCGGTTAATCATGATTAATCGCATCCAAAATAAAAGTTTGTGTTTACATAATATATGTGGTTGTACTGTGTATATTTATATATATGAATACACACACACACACACACACACACACACACACACACATATATCACATTTATATCTTAAATATATACATGTATATATAAATATACATATATATACACACACATTCACTGGACACTTTTATTAGGTACACCTGTTCAATTGCTTGGTAACACAGATTGCTAATCAGCCAAGCATGGCAGCAACTCATGCATTTAGGCATCTAGATGTGGTGACGACGACTTTCTTTTTTTTTGTTGAAATTTTTTATTTAAGCAGATGCACATCTTACTTGGCTTTTCTTTCTTTCTTTTTTTTACAAACACAGAAGAACAACGGCAAATGCGGCAGTGTCCTACACACACAAAAAATAAGAATAAGGTCATAGTAAAATATCAATTTGTATCCAAAATAACAGTTACATTTTTTCGGTTAGATATTCCCATAGCATACAATTATAGTGCAATATTCTTTATCTGCATTTTACTGCTTTGAAAAAAAAAAAAGCAAGATAAATGCAAAAAGAATATCCCCCCTTCACTCACATTTTATTGTGTCCAGCCCAAATATTGAATAACTGGGTCCCAAAGATCCTTAAACTGATCAATTTTCAAGTGAAGTTGGGGTGTGATTTTGTGATATCTCCTTCAACCCCTTCTGCCATTGTTCAAGTGTAGGGGGTTGGACCTTGAGCCAGGACCAAGTAATCATTTTTCTTGCCACTAAGAGTAATATCTGAATCAATTTGACGATGACTTTCTGATGTTCAAACTGAGCATCAGAATGGGGAAGAAAGAGGATTTAAATGACTTTGAACATGGATTCGTTGTTGGCGCCAGACGGGATGGTCTGAGTATTTAAAAAACTACTGATCTACTGGGATTTTCACACACAACCATCTCTAGGGTTTACAGAGAATGGCCCGAAAAAGAGAAAATATCCAGTGAGCGGCAAGACGAAAATGACTCGTTGATGTCAGAGGTCAGCTGGAGATTGTGGAGTGGGGGATATTTTCTTGGCACACTCTGGGCCCCTAAGTACCAATTGAGCATCGTTTAAATGCCACAGCCTGAGTATTGTTGCTGACTATCTCCATCCCTTTATGACCACCATGTACCCATCCTCTGATGGCTACTTCCAGCAGGATAATGCACCATGTCACAAAGCTCAGATCATCTCCGACTGGTTTCTTGAACATGACAATGAGTTCACTGTACTCAGATGGCCTCCACAGTCACCAGATCTCAACCCAATGGAGCAATTTTTGGGATGTGGTGGAACAGGAGATTTGCATCATTGATGTGCAGCCGACAAATCATGTCAACATGGACCAAAATCTCTGAGGAATGTTTAAAACACCTTGTTGAATCTATGCCACAAAGAATTAAGGCAGTCCTTGAACTGCACATATATCAAGAGATCTAATACAGGTTTTTCTTCCTGACAAAAACATTTATTTATACAAATCATCCATTTCCATTGTAAGTGCCATATAAGTGGCACTGCTAGCTGCTGTGATTAAAGCCAGCCATTACAGCAGTCATGATCACCTATGCATACTGGACATCCAGCTAGCCTTTACGAATCACTGTTATGCTACCAGCATAGCATAACAAAAGGAAATTTTGCCCTTGGCACACACTTGTTCAGGCATATTAGACTACTGTAACATATCTTTCTGCAAAATATATTTCTTGCATCTTCTGCTCCGGTCTCGCTATTACAGAATTACATAACAATCAGGGACAGCTCACAAAATCTCAAAGTGTATTACTATCAGTTCAATTTCTTGAAATCTTTAAAATGCATTTAGCATATGTTTGAAACTCTTGATACAAAAATAGCAAATAGCTAAATAATCTGAAATTGATGTAGCAGTGGTCTAAACTAACACTGTTACCTCAGCTAGACTGAAATACTGGTGAGTAGATGAAGGACAACACCTGTGCTTTTGATTAAAATGAAAAAGACTTCATATATGTATGCATTTATTTATTATTTTAAAGGCTCTCTAATGGCATTGCAAAAAGATATAGTATAGATTCTGATAGGCTTTAGTGGCATGGAAAAGTGATTGTGCTGGTGTATTGTGTATTTCTAAGGAAATTAATGTTATGTCAGAGCTTGTAGAATTTAAAACATGTTGAATGATGAAGCAGTAGATCGAAGTAATCTGCTAGGTTTTGCATTTGTACTGACACTGTGGGCAAAGTGTGAATAGCCAACATGAAAACGTTAAAATACAAACACTACGTCAGAATGTCATGCTCTTTTATACTTTAAAGTATACTTATTAACCTCTAGACCTGGTTTCACAAACGGGGCTTAGCTTAAACCAGCACTAGGCCTCAGTAAAATTATATTTAAGCGACTTATTACAAAAATGCCTTAGGTGAGCATCTTGACACAGAACAATGACATATTTAAAGATATGTCAGAGCAAAATATTTTAGGTTGAGACAGCTCAAACATGCGTTTTAGTCTGTGAAACCGGGGGCTGGTCTTTTTGTCAAAACGTCCAGAAGGACTTTGTCTAGTGCTCTAGCTGTGTTCCTCTGTATGTAAAGCAGAGCTGTGTCTCTAGCGCCACCTAGTGCTGGAAAGTTTGTCTGCATTTAGATTGTTTCTAAGTCTCTTTAAATTTTAAAAGATTAAGACATTAAACGTTATTTAAAATTAAAGATTAAACCGTAGCTCATCAAAACCTCCTTAATGATCTGAAGTAAGTGTTGGTTCTCCTAGTTCAGCGGTTCAAATACATAAACGACAAGCCGAGGAACATCTATATACCTGTAACGTATATACGACACTTTTGTCAGCATCTGCTAAAAGGCTTTATAATATCATGAAATTTCTTTTAACTCAAATTCCAAACCAAGTTACTTTGATCTTTCTCTGGTGAGGATGAGAGCAGCGGTAGCTGTTTCTAGAGGGAACCGTTTCTTTGGGACAGTCAGCTACCTGACTTCCGCTCGGTGCTCCGTTGGCTGGAGAACGATAGTTTTCCCGGAGTTTTGGATGAATAAACACCTTCGAGTGGCCAATCCGCAGAGGAAATATAACCCTGAGTTGGTTGAACATGTTTATGCTCATGCTTATGTTTTCAGATTCTAATACTTTCTAGACGAACGCTGGTTTTTGGCACAATCTGTTTCTGTGAAGAAGGTTTATTATAGATATACAACAAAAACAATATTTGCTGGAGAGTTATAGGACATTGCGCGTTACTGTATAACATTTTATTTCACTTATGAAAGATGGAATGCATTGGACAGTAATATTGAACTTCGTACATACATATATTGTCATCAGCTAGCGCTGCTCTCCCATTATACTCTCTAGTTTACAACTGCACATGGCTTAAAACTTACAAACAGTATTATCACATAAAAGGGTACCAAAGTCTTGAATTTACCACACTGTTATAAAAACTGCATTTACAATTTAGCAACTGCATTAATTCGTATAGTACAAAAATGACTAGCAGTTACTTCCATTGTGGTTATAACTGTAAAACCATAATAGATTAATATAAACTTTCCTTCAAACAGTAAAAATATGAGAAATCTTAAGACGAGGGAAATCTTTTTGATAAATCTGAAAAATAAATAAATAGTGTAATAAAATACCTTATAAAAATATAAGAAGGAAAAATGGTTTAATGAAAAATTAACAGCCGAATATAGATTTATTTAGAATCAGAAATGTTTTGTTTTTTTTTGTAAGTGATGTCTCATTTTTATCACTTCATTCTCTGAGCGACAGACAGTTTTCAAAATGAAAGAGTAGCAGCTTGTCTTACTGTCATGTGTTTATCTAGTGGCTACAGAGACTGGAAGGGATGAAGACTGCGGGAACATGAGAGACTCCATCCACAGCGTGCTGAGATCAGTACCACGAGGGCTGACCCTGGGTCCTTCTCTGGCCCAAGATGGGCAGCTGGGTCTGTGGTGTGTTGGGCGCGTGCTGGAGAGAGGCACTCTGCTAGGTCTGGAGGAACCTGACAGAATAATCAGGAAGGAAAAGGCTGAGGTATGCATAGCAGTGTGTTTCAGATTTCATTCTGCACCATACAGCTGAGACAAAGGTTTGTTCGTTTAGTCCAGGGGTCACCAAACTCGGTCCTGGAGAGCTGGTGTCCTGCAGAGTTTAGCTCCAGCCCTAATCAAACACACCTGATCTAATCAAGCTCTTACTAGGTATACTTGAAACTCACAGGTAGGTGTGTTGAGGCAAGTTAGAGCTGAACTCTGCAGGACACCTGACCTCCAGGACCGAGTTTGGTGACCCCTGGTTTAGTACCACTACAGCATATGTGCTTCTAGATAATAGCAGCCTTTACAATTTCTTCTCACCTGTATGTCATAGCTACGTTCAATTGGCTCAACAAGAGCAGTTTTAGCATTACATAAGTTGTTGCTGTTTTTAACTGTTTAAGTGAGTAGTGAAAGTAGGAAGCAAAAACATAAGAAGTAAATCTTGTTATTATCCAGGGTTTGCAACATGCATGCCATAATGAGTTCAGATGCGAAATCTCAGATAAAATCTACTGGATGAGGTAAGTTTACCCAGAACTCATTTAGTATTATATTTAATACAATGACTAAGTTGCATATCAAGACAACACAGAATCAGACTTGTTTAACTGCCTCCACAGGTTTGCATGCAGCACTCAAAATGAGGTAGAGAGCAATGTCAGTGTGCTTGAGGTGGATGGAAAATTAGGCCTCAGGGTCTGTCGGGACATTCAGCCAGGGACAGAACTGCTCCTCTGGAAAGATCAACAAAAAGCCCCTCTTGAAAAGGAAGTACTGCAAGTAAAAGCCTGTGAAATTAGTAGTACACCAAACAGAGAACAAGATGATGCTTTAGAGGCCATTGCTTTAGATCACCTCTCAGGCTGTGCAGGTGAGTTTATACATAATATCTACACTGTGTATAAGGGCCATGATATAATGTTTTTCTTAGTAAATGTGGAAACTTTTGTATTCTGACAGATCCTGTTCAAAGTGTCACACAAGGTAAGCTCCAATCAAGGAGAAAAATCTTGTGCAGGAGTCTAAAGCCTGTGATTCCAGTGTCTTGGAGCAGGATGGGGTGGACGAGGCACACGGGGACAGTGAAGCTGAGCAGAGCGAGGAGCGTCCTGCTAGAGAAGAGAGTCCAAGCATTAGTATGAGTGCATCACAAGCCCAGACATCATCAGAACATTTGAATCTAGAAAGAAACCTGAGAGCCAGCTCTCGCCTTGCCGCTAAACCTCGAAAAGTGCACTCGTCAACCACGCATATCTACAAACGACAAGAATCAAAAAACAGGTCAGGCCTAAGCAGCAAGAAGAAGCTCTCGGATAACAAAGACAACACAATGCAGACGTTGTGTACTAATGAGGATTCCAAAGCAGAGCAAACTGAGCAGGATTTTCCTCACTTTATTATCAGAGAGAGGAAGTACAAATGCGAGGAGTGTGACAAGAGCTTCTTCCAGCTGTGCCATCTGAAGAAACACAAATTCACACATCAGAATCAAAAGCCGTACGCGTGCACTGAGTGTGGGAAAGCATACAGTTCGCAGGAGAGCTTCCAAGCCCACTTACTGATGCATCGCGGTCAGAGGCCCTTTCAGTGCCAGCACTGTGACAAAAGCTACGGCTTGAAACGGGACCTCAAGGAGCACCAGGTTCTTCACTCCGGCGAGAAACCGTTCGTCTGTGACATCTGTGGAAAAGCTTTTGCTCGCCGGCCCTCGCTGCGCGTCCACAGGGAAGTCCACCGGACGAAAGAGCCCGACTACCAGGCTCCCAAAGTCAAGTGTCCAGAGTGCAATAAAGAACTGGCCAATTCTGGTTCTTTGAGGAACCACATGCGTCTACACACCGGAGAGCGGCCGTACGTCTGCCAGCACTGCAACAAGAGCTTTCGTCAACGTGGCAATCTCCTGGGACACATGCGCATCCACACGGGTGAGAAACCCTACCAGTGCGACCACTGCGAGATGCGCTTTTCCCAAGTGCCTGAACTGCGCCGGCATCTGATTTCACACACGGGTGAGGTGTATTTGTGTCCTGTGTGTGGTAAGGCTCTACGGGACCCTCACACACTGCGGGCCCACGAACGCCTGCATACGGGAGACAGACCCTATAAATGCGAACAATGTGGGAAAGGGTACACGATGGCAACCAAGCTACGGCGCCACATGAAGTCTCACCTAGAGGAGAAGCCACATGTTTGCCAGGTGTGCGGAGCCAAATACACAATGATGCAGAGTCTACAGCGGCATCTGCAGTCGCACCAACATCACTCAGACTCTGGTCATGCGTTACCGACTCGAGGTCGACCCAAAAGGTCAGGCCAGAAAGCAGAAGGTGAGCAGGAGGGGACAGACTGCAGTGGTTTGGAGGAGGGACAGGCTGTGGCGTATGTTCAAGCCTCAGAGGATTTCACTATGGTGTCTCACCCAGAAGGTGTCATTTTGGACTCTGGAGTCTACCACCGTGGCACAATTGTTTTGGAAAAAGGAGCAGAAAAGGGGCTTGAACGCATTGAGATCAGTGAGGATATCATTGAGATTATTGTCTCCGATGACAATACCAAGTGTATAGTAGTGCAAGAACAGCCTTCTAAGTCTATAGAGCTTCAGGAACATGAAGCTAATGCTAAATGCCTAGTTGTGCAGGAAGACGATGCCAGCAGTGACTGTATTGTAGTTCCAGAACATGTTGCTAATAATTGCTTGGTCATTTTACAAGGCCAGGACGGTCTAGGTTCAGTGGCAGAGACTGTAGAAATAGAGACAGGGCTGTGACACTGAACTTTCTTCATATTATGTCTCGAAAAACCTTTGTGAAAATGTATAAGCTCTGTTGAATTTAAGTCTTGCTGTTCTTTGATTTTTTTTTTTTTTTAGGAGCGTTTGTGGCACGTATCAGTAAATATTGACTCCTGTGCGCAGTGGACCTTGTTTCATCACTGTTTATACAGACATTGTACAAGTACATCGGCAAAACACAGTTGGGTTGGCAAATTAGTTCATGATATATCTGTTGTATTGGAGTTAAAAATGAGCACGTCATTTATACCTTAACAGGAAAATTGAAATGCTATGTTTGTACTTTTTACATGAAGTACATACTGATAAATGAGTGGATAAGCAGAGCACTAACATGAGGAACGCTGATTCTGGTGGCATGTAACAAAAATGCATTTACATTTAAATAAAATATATTTAAACAACAACAAAAAGCACTGTGTGAAATATTTAAACAGACTTGTAAATTTTTTTTTGTTTGAATGTTAGAACTTGTATAATATGTCCTTACGCATGAATTCACATAGCTTTGGAGATATGAAGCGTATCATCATGTTTTCATAATATCTGTGATTCATGTTCCCCGGAAAGCAAAGAATGTTCCACTTTGATATAAGGGTGATCTCTGATACTGAAGAGTGGCTTTTTTATTTTGAGTGAAGAGTATGAACAGTTCAGACAGTTTGTTCTCTTTGAACTTTGGTAGTTCAATATTAACTTGGTGACTCTGGTAACTCTAGCTGTGGGCTTTCTGACTGAGTGGGCGAAGGGATTCAATGAGATGCTCCAAGTTTTTTTCAGGATTACAGGCTCAGCTACTCAAGAATGGGAGCAAAACCAGCAACTCTCCTACTATCCCTACTTCTTGGACAAGTCCTCCAACTCGCCTTGTGTCGTAATGGTAAGAGATTAAGGCTAAGAACAAAAACATTATTTTGTGATGATTTTTTGGAAAAAAGATTGACTTTTGTACCTTAGTGTTCATCGACAATAAGGGAGCCTCTCAGATCATTCGGGCAAAGAGGGCTAACTCTTTTCTTGAGGAGGTTAAAACCTGGGAATCTGGAGAGAGAGTGTGTGGAAGAGATCTGTGACCATGAGGAAGCTCGAGAAGTATTCGAGATGACTGATAAAACGGTGAGCAGTGCCCTTGTGGACAGATTAGCTGCAGTGGAAAATACATGGAAGCGCTTAAATGTATAACTTTTTTTCAAATAGTATGTCTTTATGGAATTTAATATATTTTAAGTGTGGTATATATTTTTTTTAATCTAATATTGTATATTAAATTATTCACTTTTTTCTTCCATTGCCTCACAGGAGATTTTTTGGGCAAAATATTTGGGTAAGAATGTATATATCACATTACGGAAAGTTTCAGTGTAAACAGTGACAACATATTGTGTAAACAGTTTCTATTGAACCAGGGACAAAGTGCATTTTCACTAACCTTTCCCTGTTCAATTTACAAATGAAAGAGATTAGTATCAGGTTAAAACAATAATAGCAATAATAAACCTACCTTAAGAATGACAGCTTGTGAACAAATATCATTTATAAAAGTGGCAATCCTTTAATTTTGAGCTATTTTTTTATATTTACTGTTTTACAACTTTATGAAATTGTTCTGATGCTGCCTCTGTTATTTTTGCCAGGATGTGAAGGAACAAAATTATCCAGAACACCAAGTAATATAAACAGTTTGAGAGTATGTGTGGAAACAGAGGGTAAGGGTGATGCATACTTTCATAACAAAGAATATGAGTCTTTTTCGTAACACAAATACATTAGTTTCTATGTTGCAAAATAACCCTATAAGTTGGATGTGTGATTGACAGGAGACTGTTACACTGACAAGGGTGAAAGCTACGGTGGTACTGTGTCTGTCACGAAGTCTGGAAAGATATGCCAGTACTGGACAAGCAACTTCCCCCACAGGATTCAGTATGTACTCCTGTTTTTGTTGTTCTTGTGTTGGACCAATTTTAATCTTTTTATGTTGATAGATTAGAAAACACAAATGCTCTCAGTAAAGAAACGCTTGTTTTGTTTTCATGTATTTAGCTTAAAAAGCCTTCTGTGATGTTGAAGCAGCTCTCCTGTCTTATGACCGTCTTGTCCCCCCCTAGCGAAGTTAATGCGACACAGCTGAAGCTACCGGAGAACTTTTGCAGAAACCCAGATAAGAGCGATCAAGGCCCTTGGTGTTTTACAAGAGACCCAACAGTCAGGAGGGAGTCCTGCAGCGTGCCAAAATGCGGTAGAGAAAATGTCCTGTGGTGCAATAACTAAAGCAGTGTGCCGGCAACCTGAAAGTTGAGCCATCGGCATTGTGTTGTTGAACCAGGTTGCTCAGAGGAAATGGTTGCTAAATGACTGCTGAATTACTAAAACATGCATATTTTTAATAGCAACTGACACATATGTGTTCCCTGTGTTTATGGCACATTTAATGCTTCAGTGTAAATACGTTAAAAAAGAAAAAAAGTTTCTACATGTCCATTGCATCATTTATGCTTTTCCACCTGGCCTCATCATCACACTCTGTCCTCCTCAGGTGAGACTGTTCTTCCCCCTCCTCCACTACCTAGTGTGAAACCTGAAGAGCGTTACCTGAAGACTGAAGACTGTCTGGATGGATCTGGGGAGAGCTACACGGGGGATTTATCAGTTACTCTGGGGGGTCGCACATGCCTGCAGTGGAGTGCAGCAGAAGTGCAGGCTTTAATAAAGGGGAAAGAGTTGCTAGCTCAAGTTCAGCTGGTGAAGAACCACTGCAGAAACCCAGATGGAGATATGGAGGGTCCCTGGTGCTATGTAAAGGGAGCAGGCGGAAACATTACCATTGATTACTGTGACTTGGAGATGTGCGGTAAGTGAACAGTAATGCCTTCTGCAAAAACACACATACATTAAAGGGATAGTTCATTCAAAAATGTACATTTTGTCATTTACTCTGGTTGTTAGAAACCTGTATGAATGTCTTCTATTCAAAATATCTTCTTCTTTGGACCTTTACAACTGAATTTTCATTTTTGGGTGAACTATCTTCAGCAACAAAAATATGAATTTCTTCCCTTGAACCTTCATTGAAAGGGACATCTGCAACCAAAGTGTTTAAATTAGGATTAAATGTCATTTTCAAAGCCTTAGTGCATTAGACATCAATTATAAACACACCTCTAAGCCAACACTGACCATCATTCATTTGGTCTTTGTCATTTACTCTCAGATGCCCCTTTGGACAAGTTTGTCGAGGAATCAGATGGTAGAGAGAGAACAACTCTCGGAGACAAAAGGAAAGCTTTCTTTAATCCCCGTAGCTTTGGCAAGGGAGAGCAAGGTAAGAGTCTGATACCTTGCCCATCTGTTTTGTGGATGTTATCACTAGAAGTTTGAGTTGTTCTAAAATCAGCTGATAATTAAGATGATTAAACTGTCTTTTGTCAGAGTGTGGAGTGCGCCCCTTGTTTGAGAAGATCCACAAAGAAGACAAGAACGAGAAGGAGCTGCTAGCGTCATACTCTGGAAGCAGAATAGTGGGAGGAGACGAGGCTGAAGTGGGCAGTGCCCCATGGTAAATACAACACCGAGGCTGTTTTTAAACATCTTGACATTATCGATCATCTCGACAGCTAATGATGTGTTTGTTGTTAATGCAGGCAGGTGATGCTGTATAAGCGCAGTCCTCAGGAGCTGCTGTGTGGAGCCAGTCTGATCAGTGAAGAATGGATCCTCACTGCCGCCCACTGCATTCTCTATCCACCGTGGAACAAGAACTTCACCATCGATGATATCATCGTGCGCCTCGGAAAACATTCGCGTACCAAGTGAGGCTTTCCAAAAATTCTATTAAAAACCCGTATACAGTTCTTTGCACTGGAGTTTTCACAAATACATACTTTATTTACACCAAGTAATTGAGAAACATCCGTTTACTGAAGGTTGAGGTGTTTTAAACCCTTTCCTGTTTCTCTCTGAGTCAGGTATGAGAGGGGCACTGAGAAGATTGTGGCCATTGATGAAATCATTGTCCACCCGAAATATAACTGGAAGGAAAACCTGAACCGAGACATTGCTCTTTTGCACATGAAGAAGCCTGTAGCCTTTACCAATGAGATCCACCCTGTTTGTCTGCCCACCAAAAGCATTGCAAAGAAGTAAGAAAACACAGTAGTTTTATATCTATATATATTTACAATCAGACAGATGTTGCATCAGATATATTGTTCAATACTTTATTGACAAGTTCATGTAGGACAGGGACTTGGTGCTACTCATGGGTTGTTGATTGGATGGAGGTAGATGAATGCAAGTTAGCAGTCAATTGTAAGAAACAGGTAGAGTGTCAGCAGACTAAACAATTTGATGAATCATGAATGAATCAGTCACAATAAGATGAATAACACGCATTTGGTTATCTTTATTTATGTTGAAACTTACCAAGGACACATTTTCTTGGGGAATGACTATGTGTACAGAAAAAGCATTTTAGCATAACTTCAGAACAAACTGAAAGTATGCATATAGCTGTGACTGACAGATTTTCTCTCTGAAGTTTGATGTTTGCAGGTTTCAAGGGCCGTGTGACTGGCTGGGGGAACCTGAGGGAATCGTGGACCTCAAACCCAACCAATCTTCCATCAGTGCTGCAACAGATTCACTTGCCCATTGCGGATCAGAGCACCTGTCGTGATTCCACCTCGGTCATCATCACGGACAACATGTTCTGTGCCGGTAATATACTTCATATTCTTCATGGCTTTTAGACCCTAGACAATTCATTTGCATTTTTTTTGCACTCAGGTGTCACCACAAGGTCATCTTTTGTTTTATAGGTTACCAGCCAGATGATGCAAAAAGAGGTGACGCTTGTGAAGGAGACAGTGGCGGACCTTTTGTGATGAAGGTACAGTGTTTATGCTTTTCTCTCCTCAAACGAGTTTGACTTGTCAGTGACCTATAAAGCTCTGTTTGCTGAATTCACACCTCTATTTTTGAAACCCATTACTGCCCACAGAGTCCTACAGATAGTCGCTGGTATCAGATTGGCATTGTGTCGTGGGGCGAGGGCTGTGACCGCGATGGCAAATATGGATTCTACACACACTTATTCCGTATGCGTCGCTGGATGAAAAAAGTCATCGAGAAAACAAGCTCAGCGGATGACGAGTGATCTTCCAAGATGAAAGAACACCTTTGCCACACAATAAATGAACACTTTGGTCAAATGTGATTAAACCTTCAAATGGATGAATAAATCTGAAATCTTTGTATGTTGATACATGTCTGTGATCCTGGAGTTCCTTCTGTGTTTTGAAGGTGAGAATGGGCAGGTGTCTTATTTATAATGAAACACGTGTAGTGTAATTCTGCTTTTATTAAATTAAATTAAATGCCAGGTTCCACCCATACAGAAATAGAGAAGGAACTGTGACTTTGAATGATAACAGTTTTGAGGGAGATTACAACACACACCAAAGATGCTCTTATTTTTCACAGCTATCAAATGCACTGTATTTTGCTGTGATGCTTTGAAAGAAGATTAAAAAATAGCAATTTAAAGGCCATAAAGTTTCCTGTTAGTAAATTTGCAAAAAATGGGAATGCAGACAAAATTATTAAGAGTAATTCAATAAAACAAAATAATCTTCCCAGATCATTTAGGATGTCTTGCAACTGATCACTGAATGCTCTAATTTCTGAATTTATGTATTTCACACTAAAATGTCATCCAATGCTAAAATAAATGTAAGGCAGTTTCAGGGCAATCACCTCGGTTAAACAGACATAAACTAATACATTTCTTAGAAGGTTATAATGTATCTGTAATTCACTTATGGTGTCGCCCTGATTTAATGGTCCCAGAATGAAGGAGTGTTGACACAGGCAGGCTTCTGACATCTATGGCTCTTGTCCTGTTCAACCACTGATCCATAATAGAGAGCATATTTACAGATCATTGTGTTCAACACATTATGATAAAATACACCCGACTGAACCCACAAAGAGCAGTATCAAACGTGTACATTGGTGCGTTTGCTTTAGACAATTAGATATTAATATGTGGCCAATTTTCCCCGTTGTCCGACGATTATAACAACACACCACATTCTCGGAGGTGTGGTCATGCGCCCTCCTCCCGCATCCGGGCCGTTTACCCTCAACTACACGGATCGCAAACAGGAAGTGCCGCATGAAATTTGGTGAAGACTTCGATAGGGAGCGCTGACAATTAGGTAAATTAATTTCTCCATATTCGATTCATAACATCTGTAAGGTTAGTTGTTTTGCTCTCTGTTCTGCACAAGCCTCTAGTCACTCGGCAGGGCGACACTTGTTATAATCTCCGTTTTCGTGAGTCAATGTTAAACAGATTTGCAGCTAGTTAGCTTAGCAGACTGTCGAATGATGATAACAAGCAAATATGTGCGGCATCTGGCTTTTTGCTGGCTTTTTTCTCCATCACTGAGCCCTTAACTATTGTGTATTATTTATGAAACCACATGTCTACATGTTGACTCTGTTCGCGCGGCTGCGCGTGCAGATGTTGCGTTTCCCTAGAAACGCTGGGAATCAGACACTATCTGTCCTGATAGACGTGTATCTACATCAGACGACCAAAAAGAGAGCAAACGTTTGTCATTTTACTAAAACACTCTGAAAGCTGGAAGAGCATGATCGGTGATGTTACTGCCACAGAGAAATCGCACATAGACTAACGTTACCAAGCGCTATAAGCCCTGATCCCGAATGTCGATCGTTTCCCCTGTAATATTGTTCATGAGGTAAGAAATAGTAAAATATTGGCTCTACCGTGGCTATTTGTAGTACATGGAGGTACCTGTTTAACAAAAAAGGGGTTTTGGGTTATTGACATGCACTGCAGTGCAACATGGTCTGCTTCATCCGAAACTATTTTAAACAACCATTCGTTATTATTTTATTATTATTGTGAATGCAATTTTTATGACCTCACATTAATTGAGAGACTTACATTTAACCTTTATTCTTTCTGAAAAAATTTTATCTCACCGCAGGGCCTTTTAAAAATGACTAGTGAAGAAAATCCTTCAATTTCTTAATAAATTTCTTCCTTATCGCAAATGACTTTATCACAGTTAATCCAGCAGTTATCTGATGGGTTCGTCAGAGACGCGCGGAGATCATTTGTTCTGTGTTTCTCTTCCTTGGATCCACGTGTGGATGGTGACAGAATCACATGATGTTGTTAAGATCTAGACCTCACACTCAGTTTTGCTTTCGTCTGCTCCTTTCTGCTGATTATTCTGTGGTATCTCACTGTGTTTGTCAGCCGAGCACGTATAAACCATCTGGCTGTACTTGAAATGGAACTGATAATTATCACATTTGCATTTTTTTTAGCAGATGTTTAGTAACTTATGATTGAGGAACGTTACAGGAATATGGAGCTGGTTTTAGCTATGTCTGGCTCTCAGCCACTGACCAGCCACAGATGAACTAACGTGAATGGCAGAAGTCAAGTACAGAATTTTTTCTTCTGTATTTTTTTTATTTTTTTATTTTTTTTGCTCTTAATATTATAATTTAGAGTGAAATCTTGATTGTATGTATTTTGTTAATAATTGTAATAAGCTCATTAGTACATGAGAAAAGCACTAACTATTGATTTTATTCAGGCAGATATTGCTTTATGTTGTGCTCTTTATAGTTTAGAAAGTGTAGTTGATTTCTGAGGTGTTGGAGGTTTTTCGGGGTTTCTTTAGGTCTCTTGTTGTATGCTCTCTTTAGGGTCTTTGTTTGTGTCTGAAGTGCTGGTTGATTCACTGAGTGCAGCCTTGAAGCACAAGTGTGAATGAGGCTCATTGTTTTTGCTGATGATCTTTTTGAAATGGCCATGAATGAGATGGCACTGTAGAGAGGGACACGATTGATTTTGGACAGGTGCTGATTGGTAAGAACCAAGAGATGTATAAAGTATCGACATCAATGATAGTCCAACTAGTAACCTAAGAATTGTGAACGCTTCTTTATACGGTTTCTTTGACTATAAGCAATCTATAGTAAGAGTGCTGCCAGTATTTACAACAAGGCTAGATAACTGAGATGATCTTTAATCAGAGCGACAGATTAATGGCCCGGGTTACATCACCTGAAGACTGCTCTAATGCTACCACTTTATTTAGAGATAGCAGAACAAAGGCTGTCACAGATGATCGTAAATGTGAAACTGGCTCTTCTAGGGTTGAGGACATAAATAGGAGCAAAGGGTAAAACAGAGAATTGTTGTCAGTACGGCTGACGCCTCATTGCAGAAGGACTGTCACAGCAGATCACTGTCTGAGCTCTACTGACGCCTGCTCTGGGAGCCCTATAGCTACACACAGATTCAAAAAGATAGCACAATCACAGAATGTGATCATAACATAAGAAATTATAATATTATTAAGAATTTAGTTCCACAAATCTTGACGTTTCTGACATGCGCGATGAGAAGATTGATTGTGATCATTATGGTTGTGGCAAATAAAAACATTCAAACAACGGGCGAGCTGTTAAATGAATGCACTGTGTACTGTCTCAGAAAGAACATTAGGTATTAATTGTTGGGGGTAGTTTGCTTACGATGGAGTGCAAAGGCAGAGCAGAGCAATTAGTGATTATGTGATCTGGAAATGAATCATTTTTAATCATGCTTTTTTTTTTTTAAATAGACGCAATTACTGTAGCTCATTTAACAATCAAATTTAATGCAACCATTTACCTGTTCTTTTGAATGTGATATTGTTGCAATGAAGAAGTTAAGGTGTTTTTTTTTTTTTAGTTTTGTGAGAAGGGAAGGGAATCGTTAGAATTCAGAACCGATATCATGATTACCCTGATCTTTTCTGAAATGCCAGTATGCACGAGATTCATTTTCACTTTAAGGGGGGGTAAGGGAGAGTTAGGGAACAAACTCAAACGACCTGTTCAGCATTTGACATCGTGGTCAGTCATGTGCGTCAGGAAGTCACTAAACATGCAAGTGTGCCCGTGTGAAAATGCTGCAGTTACCCAGGCTTATGCTGGACAGACAGGAACCTAGTGTGACGGCAGCTGAGCCTTCACAGATCTCAGAGTTACATTGTGTGGGACTGTAACGTGCTGTTCTGTGTCTAACCTTTGTGTGTGGATTGTGTTGTCTAAGAGGACCATCATGTCCTCTGACCTGCTGGTGGACCTTCACGATGATCTGGGAGGAGATGACTCTCCTAGTGCTGCCCTGGACCAGCTCAAACTGGTTCAGGACAAACAGTGGCCACCAGATGACCCTGTTAGCCTGAGCAAATCCGGTGAGTACATGGTGGGGGGAGTTTATGTGGCATACAGGATTATAATAATTTTAACATTGTTTAATTTTGCAGAATTTTACTGATCTTTTCAAAGAATAAAGCCGTGTAAGAAAAAGGAAGTTATTGTCAAGTACTTTACCATCTTATCATGAATACCAATCATATGCTTGCTTTATTTTTAGAGGCAAGTGAAGCGGAAACCTTCCGGTTGACATAATTGTCACTGCCTTTTTAAGAGGCAGCAGAGAACTGAAGGAGTCATACAGCATTACTCATACAGTACACACTCACACACACTTACATGCACGCTTACACAGGCGTATACCCAGAGGCACACTTTACCCCTCTTACAGGGCGGGCTTCGTGAAGTCCAGTGTAATTCAGAGTTTGAAAACAAAGTATTTACTTGGTGGACAATTTGGCTACTAAATTAAGTTTCTAGTGTTTCAGAATTTCTTCTAGCTGGAACAAAAATATTAGAAATAAACTTGATGGTCAAAATCACTGCTTAAATTTGAAAATATTTTTTATTAGACCTGATTCTGAATCATTGAATGGCCTTTAATTTTATGACAGTCAACCATTGTTTACCAATACCTTAAAAATGTATTCGTAAATTTTTTTTTTTTATTAATACAAATACAATAAAAAAAAAAAGCAAATTCTTGTTTATTTTTTGTTGTAATTCCAAATATAGGTCACCCTAAAATTAACGATTAATTTTCATTATGTTGAAGATCAGCATGCTGACAATTTATATTAAATTAAATTTATGCATTTAGCAGACACTTTTATCCAAAGCGACTTACAGTGCATTCAGACTAACATTTTTTAGTTAACATGTTCCCTGGGAATTGAACCCACAATGTTGCGCTGCTAATGCAATGCTCTACCACTTGAGCTACACACACAAACACACACACACATATATATCCATAAAAAAAGAAAGGTGAGAACAGTTCAGAAGAAGTGGCTTTGTTTCCTAGGAGGTTCAGGGAACAGTTCTTGTCCAATGTGTGGCCCTCTTTATGCCTTTTGTTTTGATGTTGAAGGCTTCTGGTTGGAGGACATGATATGTGTTTCTATGGCTGATTTTACTTGCATTTGTTGGGTTGGTGGTTATTCATTTCAAATCCTGATCATCTGTTTAAGCTAGCAAAGTGCTGAATGTTTTTTTTTTTTTTTTTTTTTTTAAATGTAGCATTCATTATAGTCTTTTCTGTAGCTTCAGATATTAAAAGCCTTGGCAGCCCATCACATCTGTCCTGGGACGACCCCTTCTATGACATTGCCAGACATCAGATTGTGGAGGTTGCAGGTGAGGTGTTATGAAGTGCACAAGCGTCACCAGCGAGGGTTAATTCTAATTCTAAAATCTCCTGATCTTTCTCTTTCTTTTTAGGTGATGATAACTTTGGTCGGAAGGTCATTGTTTTTAATGCTTGCCGCATGCCTCCCCAACATCAGCTGGATCATCATAAACTTCTCATGTAGGCATCGCTGCTCTGCTTCATTTATGTGCTTCATTAGATGTATCATGCCTGGCTCAATACACTGTGTCGCCTCTTATTAAAGGGGTCATATGATGTTGCTAAAAAAAGCCATTGTTCTTTGTATTTGATGTAATGCAATGCGTTTATGCGGTTTAAGGTTCAAAAACACATTAATTTTCCACATACTCTATTGTTTCTTTTCTATGCCCCGCCTTTCCGAAACGCATCGATTTTTACAAAGCTCATCGTTCTGAAAAGCGCAGTGTGCTCTGATTGGCCAGTTATCCTGTACATTGTGATTGGCCGAATACCTCAAACATTTTGGAAATTTTACACCCCTCACCAGGTTCAGGAAACTTTCCTCCATAAAATGTGCTGGACACACTTGAATATTTGGGTTGTACTGTTCTGGGAGATATAAGCAGCGCTTTTGACATATAAACTGATGTTCTCTGCTTGTTTGTGCAGTTTATTTATAATAATTTTAATATGCAAATTTTTTATGCTGGTGTGACTTTTTTTTTTTTCACCAAATTGGTACTTAAATCTGAAACTTTATTTCAGTGGACTGATTATTGAAAATAAATATGTCATTTTATTATTATATAAATGAATTATACACTATATGCCACATCATTTGATGATTTCAGGGATTAACTGTCCATTCTTAATTTAAACTAGTTATCTTAAAATGCCAAAATGTTTATTCCCGTGAGAAATATATTTAGGACGATTCTTGAGGCTTTCCTTTCTTCATTTTTGGGGTTAAATGTCAACCACTCGTATGCTGAGTTCTAAATGAATCATGTGTTCGGTGGGTCAAAGCACCCTAAGACAATGAAGTTTTTAATGAAGTGAAATCAAGACTTAGTTTAGTTCCCTATTGGGAACGTCAGGAGTTGTCTGAGAACAGAAGGGTTTCTGTGATGGAATCTATAGCATATATGTTACAGACGCTGAGGTGTATAAATAAAACCTGAAGTTTCAGTAATTGGAAGCTGATTCATAAATATAACAATAAGTGCAGATGTTCCTTCTGTTGGGTTTAGTGTCTTGATTTGGTGTATGCATTTATTGATGTTTGTGTGCAGGTATTTGAAGCAGACTCTTGATAAGTATGTGGAGAGTGATTATACCCTCATCTACTTCCATCATGGTCTGACCAGCGAGAACAAGCCCTCTGCAAGCTGGCTTCGGGATGCCTATCGAGAGTTTGACAGGAAGTGAGTGATGCTGTTGTTAGGGAGAGGCTCTTGAGTGCTTTTAACTGCGGCACACGAGAGCAAACCTCAAGCTTCAGTTTTCTGTGGCTGTTGCAGGTATAAGAAAAATATCAAGGCGCTGTACATTGTCCACCCCACCATGTTTATCAGAACCATCCTTATTATCTTCAAACCCATCATCAGGTCCGTGACACACTACACTCAATTTACTTCATTCTCACTTTGATTATCGAGTGTGATCTGTACTGTAATCTGCATCTTACAGCCTGAATGCATAATAGTTCGTAATACATCATGTGCTTATGTTCTGTTCACAGCTTTAAATTCGGCCGCAAGATAAATTACATCAATTATTTGAGTGAACTGGAGGAGATTGTGAAGTGTGATCAGCTGGTGATCCCCAACAGAGTCAGAGAGTAAGAAATTCTACATATGCTTTTATATACGCAGTTATTCATGTGTTCGAATCACACTGTCACATCTGAGGCCGGATTATAAGTTCTTTTGAGGTGCATTCAGGAGTTTCTTTGTGTAGGTATGATGATAAGATCCGTCTGTCCCTGAAGCCGTCTGTCGTCCCCGGACCGATCTCTCCACCTCGTAGTCCTCCTCTTCCTTTCCAGCAGTTTGGGGTTCCACTGTCAGTGTAAGTAACACTAACCCTTACAGTTCCTCTCATATCTCACACAGCTACTGTTAAAGATATCATTCTTGGCTGAATGTTTTGACCAGATGTAGTTGAAGATGACAGTCTCATTTATACTACAGAGTTTAATAGAAATATTTTTACTCTTTGATTGTGCACTATGAGAAATTCTTTTTTGGAGGAGCTTGTTTAGATGATGTTTTGTGTCGTTGCTTGTAATCAGGTTGAGACACAGGGCTGCAGACTCGGAGGGAGTTCCACGAGTCATGCGTGACACCATTGGATTCCTGCAAGAGAACGGTAGGTCTTTCAGTCAAGTCAGATTTATAATCAAACTTTTACATAATGTAAGTGTACTGTATGCATCCATGTAAGGTTGGATATACTAATAGTAGTCTTTTTGTTTAGCCTGGGGGGGCGGGGGGCTATTCTGTTTATTATAGAATAGTTTAAACTTTATTTATTTACTTTCTTAAATTGAGAATGTGAATTTTATTCCCATCTTCTTTGTAGGTCTCAAGACAGAGGGAATATTCCGGCGTTCTGCTAATGTTTCTTTGGTTAAGGATGTTAAGCTGAAATATAACACCGGTAAATTCATGTGATGCTCTGAATGCAGAAGAATCCTCACACATTTCCTGTTCACAAGAATGATTGTCATCAGGTCTTTAAATCTTGTGTGTGTGTGTGCGTGTCTGTAGGAGAGGAAGTGAGTTTGTCTCAGCTGGACGATGTCCACTTGGCGGCTGTGATCTTAAAGATGTTCCTCAGAGAACTGCCAGAGCCGCTGCTCACCTATCAGCTCTACAACGACATTGTCAACTTCCACAGTGAGAAGACAAAACACAACGCACTCACACATCAACACCAGCAGCTTCCAGAAAACACACACATCTGTACAAGGGATGAAATGATTTACTCACCTCACGGTTCCATGCGATTCACGATTTTTGCAAAATGAGATTGAAGACATACAGTAATTGAAAAGGAGTTGTTTTATTAGGCTATTCCTGCATTGTTTCTTTGTGAAATCGAAATATAACAAAACTAAATTTAAATGTTAAAACAAACCCCAACTCAAGGAAGTAAGTTTCACAAGTAAAATACATATCTTATTATGAACAAATTAAGGCTTTGTCTGAGCCCTTTCCATTTAAAATGAGAGGCAACCACTGCATTTTAATCATGTTCCAAACGAAGATGCTGCATACATGTTTTTACATACATGTTGCAGTTTTTAATCTAAATTAGATTGTATAATTTAACAATTAGAAGCAGAAACAGTATGGTCTGAATTTAGTTTTGTGAAACTATACCACATAAAACATCTGAATGAAACCACAGATGAGCTGAATGAGACGCAGGTTCACTCTCTGACAGCAGGCGGCGCTTACGAACAGCAATGATACAGTGTTTGCTCAGTTATTTCTGTAAACAAAGCAGCGCAGCGCTTATGAACACTACTTTAAAAAGCATTGTTTAGATGCAAGATGAAAATAAAAATACCACGTAAACATTTCTAAAGAAATCAGAGGGGTCAGTTCCCCTCAGAGAAACATTTATATGAACTCCTACTCCAATTGTATCGCGATTTGTTTGTTAATCGTTACATCCCTAATCTGTACACCTACTATACTGACACTTGTTTACTGATTGTTAAAACCACAGCTTTTGCATGTAGACTATTTACAATGAGCCTTGAAAGTGACTTGACCACACCGCACACACATTCACACAAACTTGATTTGCATTCCACGTGTGTTGTGTTATCAGATGTTGACACAGAGTCTCAGCCAGAGAGGATTCGGAACATGCTGATGTCACTTCCTGAGGAGAACTATGCATCACTGCGCTTCCTTGTACAGTTTCTTGCACAGGTAATGCTCAGCAAAAATAATTGTAATTTAAAAGTTTAATTTAACATTTATTTAAAGTTTATATTAATTATATATTTACATATTCTATAATTATATTATATATATATATATATATATATATATATATATATATATATATATATATATATATATATATATATATATATATGTGTGTGTGTGTGTGTGTGTGTGTGTGTGTGTGTGTGTGTGTGTGTGTAAATATATAACAATAATATACATGCACATATTATTATTATTATTATTATTATACTTATTTTTTATATTGCATTTAGAATTTATATAGATATATATAGATATATATATGTGTGTGTTATTGATGTGCAGGTGTCTGCTGAGAGTGAAGTCAATAAGATGACCAATGCCAACCTGGCTGTGGTGTTTGGGCCCAACTTGCTGTGGGGGCAGGATGCTTCCATGACACTCAGCGCGATCGGACCAATCAACAACTTCACCCGCATCCTGCTCGACCTACATCAGGAGGTCTTTACCCAGTGAGGAGCCGGAGAACTTTTCACGATGACTCCTCTCTGGTTATCGTCCCTCCTAGTTTCATAGCTTTGCTCCTCTGTGGCTGTGTCCCGTCCTTCATGTCTCCCTCAGTATTGCCAAATGCATGAGTATTTTAACTCTGTGAAGTTACGAAAAAAAGGATACTGGAGGGTGCAGAGTGGTCAAGCTGTTGCAAACGTTTAGGCTGTGATCAAATTCTGACAATCGTCTCCTTTTCTTTTCTTGCTGAAGTCATGTGGGTACTGTCAGACATAATGGTACTGGCTCAGGCACTAGATTTTTTTACGGCCTGTTAGCAGAGGCCTAGATCAATAAACCAAGTGTACAAGTAGCTGCTTTTATTTTTATTTTTGGTAGCTCATCTGCAATACTTCATATATTGTTTGTTAGACTCGTTTCAGTTCATTTTCCAAGTAAAATTAGACTAAATGCACACGGGCACATTTTTGTAAGCCATAGTTGGCACAAGTATAAAACACTACTACTCAAACTCGAAACACTTATTTTAAACATGATTATTGCTTTTTACATAAAATATATGATATTATGTATTGTCTCAAAGAACTTTCAGTCTTCATTTATATTCTCATATTATTATATTTTTATTATTTCTATAATCTGTTTCATCTTTTTTGGTGTCTCAGTGGTTCCAGGAACAGGGCAGATGCTTTATGGCCAGCACAAATTTCCTGATGCTGAAACAGAAAAGTCATTTTTATGATCAAAACCTGTATGTGTGTGTATACATTTATATATGCGTGTGTGTGTGACCCTGGAGCAAAAAAAAAACAAACAGTCTTAAGTCACTGGAGTATATTTGTAACAATAGCCAAAAAAACATTGTATGGGTCAAAATTATTGATTTTTCTTTTATGTCAAGAATCATTAGGATATTAAGTAAAGATCATGTTCTATGAAGATATTTTGTAAATTTCCAACCGTAAATATATTAAAACTTCTTTTATTTAAATGTTTTTATTAGTAATCTGCAGTGCTAAGGACTTTAATTGCACAAATTTAAAGGTGATTTCCTCAGTATTTGTATTTTTTTTGCACCCTCAGATTCCACACGCACACGCATATATACATGCTGTATGTCAGCCAACAGTCCACTTTTTCTCTCTGTATGTGTGGAGTTGTGTGTGGTTCGTTCAGTAATGCTGTTGTATTATTCTACCCTAGACATATTTTTTTTGGCCAAAGATTATATGGTTAAAATATTTGTGTGATCAAATTTATTTGTAACTTGGAAGACGTACTGCCTGTCGAGGACAGTGCCATTAAACATAGGTGCATTTGGGTGCAGCAAGAGCCCAAATCAAGATAGAAATAGCAAAAAACTGTTTGATGTCATTTTGTCCTCTCAGTCAAATTGTGGTTTTATCTTTGAGGAAACATATCACAGTGGGATGAGTTATCACTGGTGTACTGGAGTACATAAAAGTACAGCGATATTTTAGTTGTGTCCCAGGGCTCTGTACGTGAAGTGAATCGTCCAGATTGCGCACAATAGGGTATTATTTCATGGGTCTGAAATCCAAGAGAACCATAAAGCAGGTACTTGGGTACGAATTATTTAGCACTAATGAGTTAAGTGTCATTTGCCTTGATATAAAATTGTAATTGTTTACCGTGTCATGTAAACGTCCAGTTCATGTCAATCCATCCGAGCATTGACATGTGAACCAGTGGCTTAAATAGTTTTAGACAAGCGCCCTCAAACCCAATTGTATGTGTGCCTTAATGGAGTGAACTGGCGATGATATTAGCTGTTAAAGTCCCTTTCTCTGGACAGATCTGTGAACTTTGTGCCATTTTGTTGTATCTGTATCCAAACACCTCCCTGTTCCCCGTACTGTAGACGTGTATATCTGGTTTCCAGGTGGAACTCATTACTTCTTTTGTCAAGGTTCTTTTCTTCCACTTTGGCTGTTAAAGTGTATTCTGTGCTTTTGAAATCTTTACTTTTGTATCATGTTGTGATTTCAGAGTAATAAATCGTTTGAGATGGTGTGATATTTTTTCCCTCTCTGGATTTGCCTTTTTTTTTTTTTTTTTTTTTTTTTAACATCCACAGGTTTTGGTGAGCAAATAGAAACACTTTTACCAGTTTTCTCAATACATATTAAAGCAGGCAGTTATATTTAATTGGCTTTTACATATTTGGTCCCAAAAAGTTACAAATAATTATAAATACAGGTAATTACATCTTATTTTGGTACACAATCACTGGCAACAACATCATGTATAAAATGCAGAAATGGGATATAAATTAAGAATACAAACAGTAATATGATTACATTAGGGTCACACGTGTTTTTTTGTTCAGCTGAAGTAATAAACATAATTTTTGAGGTAGGCTGCTTATAAAATGGATCTGCTGCACAAGACATTTTTGTGTTGGTATTTGTGGTTGGCATGTTCTAAATAAATCAAAAACAAGTCATACCTCCTTTATAAATGCACATGTGTGTGTATTTGACAGAGCAGAGCTGTGGGTAATGGTAATTCGTGTGCGTGTCTATAATGTGGGTCCTGTAGGCAGGAGATTCCCTGGCTCCTCACACCCAGCTGAAACTAGAGGATACAGAGCCTCACTGGCCTGAAAGGAACACAAAAGTTACAAGAGCATTATAAATCCCCACATATAACTAACATCCAGTACTTCCACATCCTCAATGCAGTGATATTTACAGCACCTGCTCCAGGCCAGAAGAACGTCAGTGTTCCAGCGCTCAAGTCCAGCAAAACCCCAAGGACTGTATTTCTTTCATAAGAAGGCTCTGTGTATTTGTGCCTCCCTCTGTTATGCCAGATGAAGCCTTTGTATGACAGCTCCCAACTCTCGCTGTCGATGCCTTTGATAAACAATAACAATACAATAAACACCGTTAAAATGATTCAAAGAAAAGCATTGTGTGCTTTCATATGGTCTGCTTGTTCTGTGCGCTTCCTCCCTGGTTAATCCATGTGGTGTTGATAATTCAAATTCCTGTTTGAGAATTAGATGATGTTATTTCATTTTTAGGTAGTCATTGTCAAGTAAGATCCACATGGTCTGTGCTGAGCTGGGCTGGGCTGATTTGAGAGATGAATAGGAGTATTTATAAGAGGAACATGACTGTGCTCACCATTACAGAGCTTCCATATGGAGGCTCCAGGAACTCAATCTCTCAGTAATGCTCACCATGAGAGAAACCTTGCACACAAATATGTGTTATTCTGTAGTTATGAATCAATTATTATCAGAAAATTACACCACAACACATGATAGTTATCCTAAAAGCAATACTCTACTGGAGCATTATTAAAGCCTTACTGACATTATAATTGCTACAAATTTACTTGAATCAGGCGTGTTGCAAAGGAAACTAGCACTTCATGTCCAACTTATTATTACTGAACGTCTATACTCCTAAAACAGTATCAGCTTCATTAAATGTGAGATTGTACTTGAATAATAAAACTAGCGGACTTGAGATCTCACCTTTGGTGCCTCTGACCCCTGCAGTACCCTGACTGTCCAGCAGAGGGTGGGGAAATACACAGCTTGTCGGCACAGACTAGAGACAGATGAGCATCAGGAGATTTACTGTCCGGATCCCACTCCCAACTCTCACAGGTGTGACCAACATTTGCTCTCTACAGCACACAGCATATCAATGACTGTACAGTAAAAAAAAAAAAAAAGGTTTAGCTATCCAATGTCCCCATTGCTACAGGCAATGATGGGGTGGGTGCCATCAATTGATAGTCCGAAGTTACATATTATAGACGACGAGTGTACCATGCCTACTATTTTTCAATCTTTCATCTTTCAAAACGCGGAGACAACTCAGAAGGGTACACATCTACTGTACATACAGGACTTACCAAATGTACGCTTAACGTTACTTACGTAAAACTTTCTTTTGAGCACTTAAAATCCGCTTTTAAAAAGGAATAAAGACTGCAGTCAAATTTACATATAGGTGTTACGATAGCTGGAAGAGAGATAAACATTTCACAACTGCTGTCAAAACAACCGTTTTCACCCCAATTTGGAAGTAGGCGTGTTCATGAATTTTATGAAAATAGCCAACGCTGACGTTGCTTGGTAGCCTTCCAATAACGCAGCCTAATTAATATTTATAAGCCAAGTCAAGCTAATGAATATTCATTAGCTAGTGCAACTCCAAGGTTTGCGTATGTTTTTTGACGAGTTCAGCATACAGGGAAAACAAGCACAGGCCCGTCCGAAATAAATCAGTTTATTACCCCAACATTTACATGCCATATTAACCGAGTGAGGAGAGAAAGAATAGACTTAAAATAATAAAAGACGGTCCAGCTCCTAATGACTTGCCAAACATAAGCTTTAAAAGAAAAAAAGGGGAAAAGGGCATTCCTCACCATCTAAAAAACTGACAAGATGTACTGATAAACTGTCCCTAATTAATAAAATAAAAAAAGGATGAAAAGTTATGGTAGGATGCATTTACAAGAACCAGATAAGCAGACACAGACTCACAATTCACTGTTGTCAATATTCACTGTAGTGTCATTCATGTTTAACTCTAAAGCAAAAGTGGACATACTCTTAGATTTTTCAAGTTTTCCCCTCACATTTAAGCTGTAGAGAATTAGTATGGAGTCAGCAGTACAATGACAGAAATCAGTGAACTACACGTGTTGTCGTGATGAGAAAAACAAAAATAAAGGCTGGTACAAGTTTATACATTCATTACAGTGAGCTTTACTTACGCAGTTCTGCTATTTTAATAAATACAAGTGTTGGAAATTTTATGATGCTCAGTTTCTTTAACAGATGCTGTTCTCTTTATACCTCAGTTCACTTTTTTCTTGAATGATGATTCTCTTCATAGCTCATTGGACAAGGAAAAACTGACACAAAACAGGGTTAATGAAGACATCCAATGAGGGATGCTTCAGTGAAGGAAGCAAGAAGAGTAAAGAAGTTGTGAAGGATGCAATCTCTGTTCTGTTCTATTGTAGCGTGTCCACAAATGCATCAAACTCATCAATGTTCTTCTCATAAATAGCCAGCTTCTCTGGAAGAGAATCCTGCAAAAATATGTTCATGTTACCAAACAACTAATAATGAACACATTACAATGTTACAGAAGTTTTAACATCATACTACGGCATGAATGTGAATAAATCACCCTAAGTACTACACCTAAACAATACTTGCAATACCTATATGAATACTATCATTGTTTCTACTCTAGTGTATATTCTCATGCTTTTCTTGCTTTAAAGGTCAACCTGTCCCATATAGATTGCTAAAATGTTCAGTATGTGCCGTGATGAAAGTGTGTTTGTTTCTCACCAAATCCTCAGCCATAGACTGAGCGCTGACATCGATGGACAGGCTTGCAAGTTGAGGAGGGTTTTGAAACTCTTTATAGAAAGTCCCCAGATCCATTGGCAAAAGGTCATCCTTAGAGAAAGCTGGTTTCTGCTTGGCACACAAACACAGAACTGGTCTTTAAAACATAATATGAACTAGGGCTGCACGATTACGACAAAAATCATAATTGTCGATTATACTCCAGTTATTACAATTTTTGTAATATGATGTTTATACCATTGTTTGATGCAACTACATGCTGTATATTTATATGAAAATAAACAAGCTGAAAACACTCCAACTGAAAAAACCTTTAGTGCTTTTCTATAGTATTAAGCCTAAAATGTTATACTAAAACTAAAATTAAAACGATGGAAATGTGGAAAGAAAAAAAATCATTTTAAGCACGCAGAATAACTTAAGTGGACTTTGAACGATTCATTTCTGCTTTGAACGATTACGTAATTGTGGCATCCATAATTGTAATTGCGATTAGAAGTGTGATTAAATTGTGCAGTCTTAATATGAACCATATCTGGCTTTTACCACACACTTAGAACAGGCCAGGGATGGGCAACCTTAATCAAACACACCTGTCTGTAATTTTTAAGCAATTCTGAAGTCAAAGATTGTCTTATTTTTGGGAGATGCAAGGGTCTGTAGTACTTACCATTGGAAAAAGCGTAACGGCCAATCATACAAAAGCCTCTGTCTCCTTTCCTTTGTAACACCAAAGCCAAAGTTAGCATTAGCCGTTACACTTTTTTGGCTAAAGGTTGCAGGCTTGCCTTCCAGTGTCTTTGCTTAAGTTAGATTCTTCATGCGTGTTTGTTCAGGAATGGAGCTAAACTCTGCAGGCCAGTAGACACCCAGGACCGGAGTTAACCATCCCTGACTTAGAAGTTTTGACTGAACAAGATAATCAATTCTTGCTTGTTTACAGAACTGGTTTCACAGTCCAATTCTCATGTCCCAGCTGCCCACACAAAGCAAGATGGTCTTTTCTTGTTTTTAATCCTCTAGAATTTGTATTGATTTACCCCGACGCTATAGAGCTTTGATCAACACCGAAACAGTGCTGCTCTGCCATGCAGAAACAGACTTAAAGAAATAACATGATCGAGCAGGTCACTTTGGGCCTCTCTTCAGCAACATCAACTCACTAGCTTCAAAGACTTCTAACTGAGGGATACTGCATCATTCAACACTGTATTTATGAAATAAAAATAGAGTGAAGTCTTTAGATTTATTAAACAGCAATCATATGTAGCTTTCTCTCAGGTCCAGAGTCTAAGTTTCTTTTTTTGACTTGTCTGGATCACTAGATGCACTGTCAAGTGCATGATAAAACTCCCTTTTGCTGTCAAACTAAGACTGCACGATTAATCAAATTTCTAATCGCGATTACAATTATGGATGCCACAATTATGTATTTGTCCAAAGCGGCTATTTATCGTTCATAATCCACTTAAATTATTCAGCGTGCTCAAGGTGCATTTATTTCTTTCCAAGTTATCTTAAGGGTTTTTCCATTGTTTTAATTTTAGTTTGAGTATAACATTATAATACCATTCATATTTGTACTTTTTTATCATTTAAAGAAGAAACCAATTTGATGTATAGTTGACATTTCAGGCTTAATACTATAGAAAAGCACTAAAAGTGTTTTCAGCTTGTTTATTTTCATATTAAAATATGGCATGTAGTTGCATCAAACAATGGTATAAATATCATTCAATGTAAATTGTGCTAATCATAATTAATAATCACAATTACAATTTCAAGGGAATAATCGACAATTATGATTTTTGTCGTAATCGTGCAGCCCTAAATCAAACCGCTCACAAGAGGAATCAAAAACAACAAAATGTCTACCAGAACCCATCTCTCTAATGATACTTATCAGTTCAGATTCACTCATTGTACTGTTGCAGTGCCTTTCAGTGTGTTCTCTGTTACATAGCTCTCAATTGTTCAGCAGATCTTGAGAAGTGAATGTTTATTATATGTTGGTGTACTTACGAAGTCAACCATGACAAAGTCATCTTGTGGCTGCCCCCCGCTTTGGCTTGAGCTGTTTGAGTGCAGGCTGCCTTGCAAGGGAGACGAAGGAGCTGGGGATGGAGGAGGGTGTACCTGCAAACAGAGAACAACACCTCTCAATAGGAGACAGTGGATGATGCAGCTGCACACTAAGGACACGTAGAGTCCAAGTGGGTTTTCTTAATTTGAAATACATAGTATGCATGTGTGTTTTTCGGTTTTAATACCATTGGGTCGTTCACCTCCAGGTCATAGGCTCTTGGAGCGAATGCAGCAAAAGGAAGATCCAGGCTGGTTGTTGTCACCTGAGTTCCACACATACACAACACATCAGAATGCATTTCTCCCTGAACATGACAGTGTTCATCACTTTTCAATGTTCATCATTTTATTCATAAAAATGAATTAAATTGATCCAAAGTCACAGTTATGACATTTAAAAAGATTTCTATTTCAAATAAATGGTGTTATTTTGATCGTTCTATGCAACAAAAAATTCTGAAAAGTTCACAGTTTCTACAAAAAATGTTAAGGAGCACAATTTTGCTCAACATGGACAATAATTACAAGAAGTAGAAGAAATGTTTGATGTCTGATTGATGTTGATTTTTATGAGAACTACTTCAATATACAATAAGGTCATTTTTGTTCAGTAGGTTATTATAAATTAGAAGTATATTCTAACCTGAGTGGTGGCTTTGTTGACAAAAGCACCAACTTTCCTGGTGAAGGTGGTCTCTAGAGCATCACAGCACACAGTCTTCACCTCGCTACCACACACACACACACACACAGAATCAAATGTTGTTGAATTGATCAATGAAAAATCAGTATTGAAAATGTTTTAATCTCTTCACACTCTTACCTACTACAGGATGTGGGCTGTGCCGGCTGAGGGGACTGTCCATTGGGGCATGATGGGATACGACCATGCTCAGCTGCAGTGCCATGATTAGGCTGAGCTGGCACCTGTGGGACTCCACCTTCTTTACCCGGCACAACCATCTGATTTGGAAGAGACACATAACATGGCCACCACAGTCAGCTCAGGATGACACATGTAAACTCATTTCTGTAGACACGTGCAAGTAATTCCAAGCAGCTGTTCTAAATCGGAAGGGATCAAGGGAATGAAGTCATGACAGCGAGGGTGGGGCTCCTGCATGTGTGTATGCGCTGGTGCACTGTGTGCTGTACCTGGTGAGGATGTGCAGCAGCAGTACAAGCCGTAGGATGGCACAAATCCACAGTTCCCAGAGCCGGAGTCTGATATGACAGACGAGAGCTGTACAGCTGAGACAGAGAGATTCATGTCACAAATAAGAGTCAAATGTCAGATTAAGAGGTCAGCTTTTTAAATCTGGTCCTGTTAAAACCTCACTGCAGAGCAGAGTGCAAGAAGGATCAGAAGTTGTCAGAGCAAACACACAAATGCTTCAGCAGGCATTTCAGTTTAAGGAGAAGGCAGCAGTGATTTGTGTGCTTTTGTCAGAGCAGTGCTCAAACAATCTCTTTTGTGAGTGGTACTGTATAACCCTCTTCATTAAAAGGTTATACAAAGTTATGAAGGGTAAGCAGTGGAGTATAGGTTACTGGGGCAGGCCACACACACACACTTTGTACTTAATCTACCAGCTGCATGCGTGTACACACACTTCTCTCACAAACACATACTGGACTCACTTGCTGTGAGATGCCAAGCCCCATGAGGGGAACCTTCAGTGTGGCCATCAGAGCCGGCTTAGGTGTCTTAAAATGTGCCTGACTTACAGTACACACACACTACACACATACACAGAAAGAAAAAAAAAGAAAGAAAGAAAGAGAAAGAAAGAAAACAAAAGCAATAATAGAAATGAAAGCGCTACCACAGAAAGAGATAACGGGGAGCGAGAATCTGATTCCATAGTCACATAAATTACTTTAATGCTAGTCTTCTGCAACCTCCAATACACAAGCATTATGTGGAAAGGTAAATACTAAGACAAGTACACCAAGACCAATGCTATTTTAGTATTATTTTTATACTATTTTAGTATTATTTTAAAACAGCATTTATTCCTAAATTAGTTTTAAATTTTAGTAGTTTAGTAGCTGTGTGCTACTTTTTAGTTTTAAGTATATATATATATATATATATATATCTAAGTTCAAACGACACTGATCGAGACAGCAGACTAACCAAAAGCTGAGAAAAATAATGAAAAGAAAACACCTAAGAATAGGAAAGATATGTACTGTACTAAGCAGCAATCTCCCATAACCCCATATAAAGAATGAGACTTGTACATCAGGGAAGAGTTGAAAGAGACTCATGAATGAAAACAGCTTATCCAAGGTTAACAGTTAATCTCTTATGGCAGGCTGCACTGCACCTGTACTGAAGCCTGACCTGTACAAGGAAGGTGGTGAAGGGTTATTTGTAATGGGATAGATGGATCGCTGATAGCGATGCCATTACCTGTGATGGTGGGGAGGTGGAAAAGGACGTGGTGCACACCTCCTGAGAGTCTTCTATTCCTGCATAAGTCCCTCCCTCATCTTCTCCAGGTGCTCTAAGAGAGAAAAAAGAACAGGCCAAAGGACAAGAAAGCAGAGTTATCAGTTTGAATCCTTGTACTATCAGTATGTAAAGGGTAACTTCTGGTATTAATGGTTTAATTCCAAATCATTTTGAACACTGAAAAAAAAACTACTTTCTACTTTATAGTAAAAAAAATTGAAATATAAATTTGACTATAAATAACAATTCAGGTGATATTCTACACTGCAATATATGCAACAGTTTGGGGGTTGGTAAGATTTTTTAAATGTTTTGGAAAGAAGTCTCTTATGCTCACCAAGGCCACATTTATTTGATCAAAATACAGTAAGAATGTGAAATATCTTTACAATTTAAAATAACTTTTCTATTTTATGATTACATTTATTCCTGTGATGGCAAAGCTGAAGTTCCATTACTCCAGTGTCATATGATCCTTCAGAAATCATTCTAATATGCCGATTTGGTGCTAATGAAACATTTCTTATTATTATCAATTTTGAAAAGTTTAGCATTTTCTTTTCTGTAATAAGTAGGAACTATGATATATTGTTTTCCATAATTCTTTGATGAATAGAAAGAACAGCATTTATTGGAAAGAGAAATGTTTTGTATAGGGATGTTAATGATTCACTCATCTCATGATGCAATATGATTCACAATACTGATTTCACACTACGATTTTCTTTAACAAAATTACATTTATGACACATTATAAATGAAAAGCTACCTTTTATAATTACTTAGAATAAAATTCTAAACCTTTCATGTCAAATAATTGATAACAAAAGTAAACTGTATTTTTAAACAAATCCTAAATCAAAAAAATTAATAATAAAAATAAAATAAATCTCCTCATATAAACAAACTTAGGCTTTGTCTGTGCTCTTTCCATTTAAAAGTATAGGCAAACACTGCATTATAATCACAATCCAAACAATACATGCAGCATGAGCAGTTTGTGATCTAAATTTGATTGTATAATTTTAAAATTTAAAGCAAAAACAGAAAGGTCTGACTTTAGCTTTGTGAAATTATGCTACAAACAATATCAGCAGATGCACTGAATGAGATGCAGATTCACTCTCTGACAGCAGGTGGCGCTTATGGAACAGCAGCGATACAGCATTTCCTTTATCGCAGGTTATCGCTGTTAACACAGTAGTTTTTAATACGCATTTTGCAGGGCCACGATGAAAAGAAAATACCATTGAATTTTCTGAAGACAGTCAGTTCCCCTCAGAGATATACTAATATAAACCCCCACCACAAATTGTTTTGTGATTCATTTAACTTCTCAAGCGACTTGAATCATTGCATATTTGTATCGATTTTCAACCAGCTTGGCATCATTCCATCCCTAGTTTTGTAACAATGTAAAAGTATCCGTTGCCACTTTTGATCAACTAATGTCATGCTGAATAAAAGCATTAATAAAAAGTATGAATTCCTATACCATATCTATGATTTTTACGCACCTGTAAGTGCAGGGATGCATGTGTGCCATATTAGTGAAGGGACGCTCCACAAAATGATCAATGATGATACCCATGATAGGGCCTGTCCTCTCAAATTGCCTGTGAGGCACACAAGGACAATTTCTTGCACAACAACACAACAAAACTACAATAACCAGAATATCCAAATACTTGAATGTGTTGAATACAGGAAGCTATAACATATACCTTGAAGACATGAGGGCCAAATTAGTGCGATATGCACAGGACAAAGTGATGGTGCCTATAGGAGTGCCTACAACACCCACCCGCACGGACTGGAAGCCTGCAGAGAGCAGTGAAGAGGATAAACAAATACTACAGAACATCTACAAGTCCTTTATTAGTATTCTGAAGAGAATTCTTTGTAATATTACCTTCCCCGAGACCTGTCAGCTGGACTTCTCCAAAATAGATCCTACCATAGAGATATTAATAAGACCGGATTGTATATATGACATCCTGTTTTTTCTCCTCTGTATGAACTCATGTATCATGCAATATAGAGCTTTGTGGTGCAAGAAGAAAGTGTGTTGATTACCTGTAGAGTATGACATAATCATGCCCTTGTTTACGTGAAAGCTTGTAAGCAGGAGTCACCCTTGTGATGGCCAGCAAAGACTTGAGCAGCAGAGACAGGCGGTTATAAACTGTATAGGACACTTTAATGTCCTTATCACACCTGGAAAAAATGCAAACCCTAGTTATGCCCTGCTTTAGTAAATATTGACTGGCTGTATCAATAATGTATCAATCTCCGGTCTATGAAGGGGAACTGTGTGTGCTTGCTTACTTTTCATTCATTTCCAAACACCACGTCTCCAGCTCCATGGTGTCTCCCTGCATGGGAAAACACAATTTGTTAATACTCAAGTAAACATTTTTTTATTAAGATTTATATCTTTGTCATGGTGAACTAAAAGAAAGACTAGACCTCTGAGGTTTTGAGGGAGATCTCCACACACATGGATCGGCCGATGCCAGGCAGCTGTCCAGCAAGAGCTTTTTTTGCCTCATGGGTCACCTCTGGGATGTCTTTTATTGCCAGATTAAACTTGATAAAAACATGAAAACAACCAGACAGGCAGATCTCACGTTAGTTATGATGAAGAAAAAACAGGAGATCTGTAATTGAAGCCTCCTGGAGGTGTCTTACCCAGTCTGACCCTGTCGGTGATGAAGATGAGCAAGTGCTGATCTTCTCTCCAAGCCGAGCTTGAACTATAACTTGCACTGTCTGAAAGACACACACATAAAGCAAAGGGTATCATCACCCTGTTGCACGGGGTAACAGATTTCATGAATGAAACAATACCCTTAGCATTGAAGCAATTAATGCAATCACCTTCAAGGCAAAGAATTTGATGAATTTATCCAAGTCTTTCCTGTCCTGTGAGCTCAGTTCACTATCCATTGTCACTCAAGCCTAAGACATACAAATTAAAGACACTTTCCTCAGTGAAGAGTGAAAAAAGCTGATATAAATAACACAATAATAAAAAATGAACATAATACACATAACTGAAGGTCAGGACTATTAGTAGGATACGATGAAGGAAAAAGCCCCATTAATAATAATAATAATAATAATGCACATTTTGATTTAACATATTTTAAAATCGTACCATATTTAGATACAACATGTAAAAGATGAGTGTCATGTATATAAAATACTGCATCATCTGGTTCTATTCTATTAAAAATTTTACTTTGACAATATAGTTGAATATCTGAAAGACTGATGACAGACAAACAACAGACAAACAACAGACAAAGCAGGATTTAGCATATTATTGTTCAGTACCCACTGTTAAAACATATTACATTATTATAGTACAATAACAATAACATGCCACTAGGGACTTATGTGCTTCTATGATCAAGAGGAAAAATAAGGTGGGGGTCATCTTGCGCCACCGACTCTAATAATAGTAATAATTAACGAAAGTACTGGTGTCTTCATGAATACTGTCGCATCTCCACGGCAGCTCGCCTCTGACTTTACTCAATAAAAAAAACACAACACTAAAACACCTTCATAAGAATCAGTGTGACCCGACAGCTGCTAGTTCATTTGTTTCTCACAGCAAAACATCTCAAATAGTTTAGTCATCTGTCTGTCTGTGCAGCCAGTGCTAACCCCTTAGCAAAACATGCGCAGATACTTACAGCTCATCACCGAGCGGAGATTCAAATGTTAACAAGCAGAGTGTGACGATAACAGCAAAACAGCGTGACTGACTGCGTGAAATGATCAAATACAGCCTTGACGATCCTGTATTTTTAATTAATCACATCGTAGCACCACAGCGTCACACGCTGACAAGCTCCCCGTTTTTGTTTATTTTTCTTGTTTGGGTAGGTCAGGAATGACGTGTAGCATGTACCGATTCAACATCGCCACTTTCGTTGTTTTTTTAAATATAGTCAAATGACTACGGAATTTAGATATAATAAAGTTATATGCCCATGTAGGTTATATTATGATATGAATGGACCTGCTCTTAGTTTATTATTTAAAACAACCAATACAAATATCGAAAGTGTAGCCCTCGAACAGGAAATATGTACGGCGAGTGACGTCACACCTCGATGTCGGCGCACACAAACAATCTCCAGTGCAGCAGGTAACGATCAACTCATTTTCAGTCAATCTGAATGTTTTCCACTGCCGTTGCGTCCATCACATCTGTTCACTATGAGATCACGGTCGGTTCTGTGTAAAATACTGTGCTGAGCCGACAAACTAGCTCAGTTTAATAGCGATAAGTAACTGTAATAAACTGTAACTGTAATAAAAATACGTGATTAGGTCAAGATAGGCTTTAAGATTGTGTTGTAAGCAGTCACACATTGGCAAAATCAGTGCAGCGCTGCATGCAGAATCATTTATCATTTTGTGGTGTATTCATTTGCCTTTAATGACAGAAACTAAGAAACGCTGATGAGTTCATACTACAATGGGCATGAGAGCAATTTTGACGTTTCTCTAAATTTCTTTCCCTCTTCTGGAAAGTCCCAGAAATGCTATTGTGGATTTTATAGGATGACAAAAATTATATTTGTTGTGGTTTTCATCCACCACTATAGATGTTTACCCAACTATGACAATTTCCACTTCTGAGAAGCCCAGAAATGTGAACATTTGGATGTATCATCTTTTAGTTATTGACATGGCGTAACGTGACACTAGCAGACCTTCACAAATGTCATCTGTCCACAGGTCCTCCTGAGTGTGTGGAATGGCAATCTCTATTGCGATCCTAGACTGTGACCTGCTGCTGCATGGCCGGGGGCACAAAACACTTGATCGATTCGATATCGAGACGGTGTCCGATGAATTTCTGATGACAACATTCGGCTTCCCACGTGAGTTCATTTATTACCTAGTGGAACTGCTAAAGGACAGCTTGTTGAGACGGACACAGAGATCCAGAGCCATCAGCCCAGATGTCCAGATACTCGCTGCCCTGGGATTCTACACCACCGGGTCTTTCCAGAGCAAGATGGGAGACGCGATCGGCATCAGCCAGGCCTCCATGAGCCGTTGTGTTTCTAACGTCACTAAAGCTCTGATTGAGAAAGCACCCGAGTTTATTGGCTTCACTAGGGATGAGGCCACCAGGCAGCAGTCTAAAGAGGAGTTTTACCGAATAGCAGGAATTCCTAATGTCATGGGAGTAGTGGACTGTGCACATATAGCCATTAAAGCTCCCAATGCAGATGACTCTTCCTATGTAAATAAAAAAGGATTTCACTCAATCAATTGCCAATTAGTATGTGATGCCAGAGGACTGCTGCTGAGCGCTGAGACACATTGGCCAGGTAGTCTGACAGATAGAGCGGTCTTTAAGCAATCCAGTGTGGCAAAGCTGTTTGAAGAGCAAGACAATGATGAAGGTTGGCTTTTAGGTGAGACACATAGTTTGGTTGCTGTAGTTACTTTTTCTTGACGTTGCCAAAGTATCCTGTGAAAATGTCAGTGTATTTTCTGTCTCTTGTCTCCAGGTGACAACCGTTACCCTTTGAAGAAGTGGCTGATGACTCCAGTGCAGAGTCCAGAGTCCCCTGCTGAGTACCGCTATAATCTGGCCCACACGACGACGCATGAGATTGTGGACCGCACATTCAGAGCCATTCAGACACGTTTCCGGTGTCTGGATGGGGCTAAAGGTTACCTGCAGTATTCCCCGGAAAAATGCTCCCATATAATCCAGGCCTGCTGTGTGCTACATAACATTTCCCTGCAGTCTGGCCTTGATGCCTGGACTTTTGAGAGGACTGAGGCCACGGACCAATCAGGGGAGAATATCGATCTCAATGACCCCGTCGACCCAGAAGCTCTCAGAGTTCGACAGGAACTCATCCAGAATCATTTCAGTTAGGAAAATATGTCATTTAATCATAATTTAACATTTTACTTGTTCGAGACACCTCTTTCTTCTGTGGAAAACAAAAGATGATATTTCAAAGTTCAATTTATTTCATTGTATGGTAAGTAAACAAATAAATAAAAACACTGGGATGTTTCTCAATATATTGTCTTAATTTTCAACATGAAAAGAGAAAAGTCATAAAGTTTTAGAATGACAAAGTGAATGATTATGGCATTTTTGGGTGAATTATCCCTTTATGAGTGTGCTGTTTATCACTCTATTGGTCATGTGAACACAAAAAAGTGCAAAGCTGGAGTTTAAAAAAAATAGTATTAAGCAATGTACACTTAATGTAATTACAAGTATTTAGCAATGATAAATGAAAATAGTGTATTTTATTACAAGTTATTGTAATTCTAATAAAAAAGTATATATATTTTACTCAAAACTCATAGACCTGTAAAATGTTGACATCAATAAATAACACATCAACAGTAGTTTTGTCCGTTTATATCTGTCAAGTGCATTATGTTTCAAAACTTAGGTTCCACAGAACAAATGACTTTCCAAACAAGGCAAACCTCTTGCTAGTTATTCATGAACTCTTCCACATTGTAAATGTTTTTGTCCATATCATCAGAAGCACTTACCTACTAAGTATATCTTCCTCAAAGATCCCCACTGATGCTCTGTAATCTGAGTAAAAGATATATAAGGGCAAAAATAAAAAGCTTTAATTTTAGCCTGAGTTAATGAATGGTTCTGTCTCTGCTGCTCCGGAGGCTCGACTGTCAAAGGCGATAAATCAGCGGGTTGTTTAATGAGTCTCTCAGTCGAGTCCGGTGATGAATGTGTGGAATAAGAAGAGAGACCACGCTGAACAATGACGTGCTGTCCGCAGTGTGTGTGTGCGCGCGCTATTTCTAATGTAATTACTAATAGCAGACAGACGGAGAGCGCAGGAGCAGCAGAGACTGCAGCATATGAGCTCCACAAGAGTCTCCACTGGAACACAGTGATATAGATGCTCACACTTTTAACAACTTTCGAGAGCAAAGTAAGTATTTCTGGGGAACTTTGTTTCATTCTTCAACACGGTGCTTTGTATTCTAACTTTGTATTAAACTCAAATTTGCATCTGCTCTGCCGCATTTATCTATCATCTTTAGCGTAGCGGAAGTGCAGTCAAGCTCAACCCGAGAAAGAGCACCTGTTACTAACAGCAGCCGCGGTCATTTATTTGGCCTGCCTCTAAAAGTGTTGTTATTATTATATTCAGATATAATATTATCCACAGTGATCATGTCAGAATCTGTACGGAAGATGTTGAGGGCGAAGCTCGTGGTGCTGGGAAGAGATAACTGTGGGAAGACAGGTAACAATGCTGTTTTTGTGTTTCTTCTCGAGGTTAATGACTATTGGTTGGTCTTGATGACTAATAGATCTGTATTCTCTTTTGAACTCCAGCTCTGTGTGTCAGATTCATCACCAGACGTTTCATTGGAGAGTATGAACATAAAAGAGGTAAGACAAGTGAAATACAAACTCACTGATGCTATAAAGCTGTTTTCATGCTCTAAACATTTGTGTATCTGCATTGTATTCAAGTAATCTGCATCATATGACATGCCATATACTATTTGTGTCTCTTAGAGGTCACCTACAGGTGTCAGAAAATCGTGGACAAGGAGGCGATTGAGCTGGAGATTTTGGACACTGTTAATAAGGTACAGAGTGCCTGAGATTTGATCTTACAGTATGTTGTGGTGTTGTGTTTTGGCTCTTACCTAAAAAATGAAGGGAGCATCTCTTTGTCACTGTGCATCTGCCGCTGTGCTGTTTTACAGGCCTATTTTTCCATAGACACAGAGAAAGTCTGCAGGGTGATCTTGCCTTGTCAAACCACTGATGAGACACAGGACTCTCTGAACCATTCCTTTCCTTTCATGTGTGCTGTGCTGAATCTCAGGCTGCCGGAGCAGCTTTAACAGCCCGCCTGCCATTGATCGTGTTACTCAGTAGAGCAGCACTTGTTCATTCATAGGATAAGGCTGTAGCTTCACCGTCTGTGTAAATGCAGTAGAGTAGCGGTTCTGGTATTTTGAAGGACTTTGATACACCTATTTTAGGTCTTTGAATGAGCTGATGATATAAATCAGGTGTGGGTAAAGGGATAGTTTATCCAAAAATGAAAATGTCGTCATGTACTCACCACCATGCCGATCCAGCCCTGTATGACTTTCTTTCCTTTTTAGAACACAAAAGAACGTTTCTGTCAATTACACTGAATGGTTGCTTTATCTATAAAGTGAAAGTCAGCGGGGTTTCATTTTTGGAATAACTATCCTTTTAAATAATGGAGACATCCAAAATGTGCAGCGCTTCGACTCTAAGTCCAGGATTGAGAAGTGTTTGTTTTCAGGAATGTGTGGGACCTGCTGCGTCGTCTCTGGAGAGTTCCATTAAATGGGGCGATGGGTTCCTCATTATGTACTCTGTGACGGATCGTGGCAGTTTTGAGGCTGTATCGCGCCTGAAGAGACTGATTGACCACGTTAAACAAACGCTTGGTAAGACCATTCAGATTCAGAATGTGAATGATCACAAACTAAGGAGAAATAGTGACACTATTCTGCTATTAGCACTACTGCGAGCAGTCTTGTTTATTTATATGGTCCCTTCAACTAGCAAATAGTGCTGTTATCCATCAGTGTGACTCAGCCTGCCTTAATTGGTCTCAGTTCAGAGATTTCACCTCAGGCATGAACTCTTAATATAGTAAACTGCAGCATGTGAGTGTAAGTTTGTAAATTACAGATTGATTACAGCTCTGCAGTATTTTATTACACCATTCATCTTCAGGTACTGTCATTTTAATGGCAGTCTGTTCTTCGTCAGAGCTATCCATTACATCATTCTGTGTGTGCGCGTGTGTGTGTGTGTGTGTCTTCCAGGTATTCCAACAGTCATCGTTGCCAACAAATGCGACATGGAGAATGGCCGAGTGGTGAGGACAGATGAGGGACAGGCATTAGCCTCAGACCTGAGGTCAGCATGCTTTATCCCTACTATTAACTGCACAGGTGTGAGTGATAGTATGAAGTACATACAAATAAAGGTTATTTGAACTCCATTATCCATCCTAATAAAAAAAAAAAGTATGATTTTATGACTACCAGTCAAAAGTTTGAACACACTTAGATGATCTTCAGTTTGATTGAAATGCCTCCATTAAATCATTTAATATTTGAATGAGAAGGTTTTGCTGTGTGTGTTAAAGGTAGGGTTTCACTGGTGGTGTAGGTGCAGTTTCTTTGAGCTGTCTGTGGCAGAGGACGCTTCAGCAGTGGAGGCCGCGTGCGCGCAGCTGGTGCGTGAAGTGCGTCAGGAGTTTCAGCGTCACCTGCTGGCTATGGACAAGCGCTCACGGATGCTGCAGATGAGACACGCACTCAAAAACAAGCTCACACGGAGTAAAACCATGCAGTGGTGACCAGAAAGACTAAACGCAGTTAAAGACATGACAACCGTAGTGCTGGAATCAGTAACCTTTCAGAGAACAACAAGTGCCTTTTGGATTTCCAAATAGTGTCACGAACGTTGTGATCTTTGTGTGTTTATGACAGACAGGATAAAACACCAAAAAGCAGTGGGGTTTTTTTTAAAGGTGCAGCGTGCAATTTATGGGTCACTTAAATATATATAATAATGTCTTAAAACACTCCCTGCCCATTGTTTGGACAAACAGGCAGTCTCCCCTCACACTTGCAACTGATTGAGTTAAACCAGTTTAAGAGAAAGTACTTTAACATTTCAAATGGATCCTATTGACCACTCAGTTGACCTCTTCCTTTGCATCAAAATACTGTAAATGATGTCATTCCAATGCAAGATTCATTTTGTATTTAAATTGAATTTAATGTGTGAGAAGTCACAAATGCTTATTTATAGGAACTGAATTCATTCTGATAGACTGAGCTTGTCTAATATTAAGTCGAGCTTAAAATGGCAGATGACGCACCATGTGGCAGATGATCCTGTTCTTATGTGCCTCCATTAGACTGAAATGTCATGAGGGAACAGAACCAATTATACAGTTTTTTTTTCAATTTCACACAGCTGTATTTAGACTTACTACATCCTGGCCGTGTGCAGAATACAATCTGTGGAGTAAATAGTTTCCAAAATGGGTTACAGGAGAGTGTATCATACTGCTAAATGTTGTAATTGTGCATGTATTGTTTAAATGTTCACAGCGTTAATATTTGCTGCTTTAATGTAAAACAGATCTTAGAGAGAACAAACGACTGTTTAATTTACAATTTTATTTAGCAAAAATGGTAAAAATAAATAAATACAAATTGATCAAATGCTCCAGTAATATCCAGCCTCCTCAACAGAAAGAATTCATGAAGTTATATATTCAAATAACTTACACATGGACTTCTATGAGAAAAGGTAAACAGACATCAGGCAACACACAAGATTAAGAAACAAAACATACAAAAATGTAAAAAAAGTAAAATGAAAGAAAAGAGCAATACACATCCCTTTTAAAAACTATTATGAAAGAATCTAGACATTTTTCTCTTTTTTTTTTTTTTTTTTTTTACAACAAATTGAAGTAAATTGAGTTCTTGATATCTTCACGTTGCAATAATCTATCCTTGATTTTCTTGAGGGTTTCATCAACCTGAATGAGGTAACAGCATGAGGTGTAAGAACGTGAATCTTCAAAAGCATTACTATGCGAATCTTAAAAACATGAACGAAAGCCTGAGCTCTCGGAAAACGCTATTAATATCTGAGGAGATCAGACTTCATACACTTCGGGACACAATACCCAATTCTCATGTGTAAGGAACATGAATGAGGAGACGCATCTATCTCTTCAGGGAACATCTGTCACAGAAGCACAGTCAGTCCTACTAACCACGTCTGGTCTCAGGACTCTTGGCCCCTAAAGGACAGGAGATGACATTTGCAAAAGTCAAATCAGATGAGCATTTATGTAAGGGCTGTTTTCCCTTTTCTTTATTTTTTCAATGCACTTCGATACCATTAAACCACCAAACAGAACGCAGCTTCTCTACGTCACTTTGGAATTTTAACAATAGTGATGAAATATGTTTAAGTATTAACGTCTATCATAAAAAATGTGTTGAATACTTCTGCGATTGTTGAAAACTCTTGAAAATGCTGATATAAAATAAGAGGCGGATACCCAGATCATCAGACTGGGGTGGAATGGTTTCACTCAAAAGTAAAGTTTTTCATAAACATACCGGCAAATTATTTTATGTTTTGATATAAGACGTAACCTTAAGAGTTCTTCTGAGGAGCGGTCAGACTCTGTCCTCACTAACACAACCTGAATATGCACACGTTTCGCTGACAACTGACTCTAAGACACCGACAGGTCATAACACTACGATGAAACAGCCTAACATAGTCTATAGAACTTAAGGCAACTAATACACAGAGGCTACAGCAGACCAGAGCTTCATGTTCAGCACGGAAAACACTCACAAACCTGAAATGAAGATATAAACGCAAAACATTTCTGTCTTTTATCAAAAGAGTGTCTGACACCACCGTGTTTCTGGAATTATCTCTTGTGCTTGTTTTGTTTTTTAAAGGAAAAACACTGTGGAAGTGTCATCTTGGCACATGATGCGGTGTTCAAGCTACGGCGGCTGTCTCTCAGGTGTTAGAACTGGTCTGGTGTGTTTGTCTGTGCTCGTTCATGTGCAGTCACACACTGTGAAATGCACAGCGGTGAGAGAGCGTCGAGAGCTCCGATACGGTTAGAGAAATGCAACAAGGTAAATAAAGTGATAACAGAAGAGCCCCGAAGAGATGATAGTGAAAGAGTTGAGCTAGGCCTGTATAACATACGCCTGCTGTGCTGTGCTTTTGGAGAGGTTTACAGAACAGTGTAGTAAAGTTAAAACGATACAGAACAGAAGCCCTTGAATTGGCCTATAAGTATAACGTTACTGGCATAGCGGTTTTATGGGATATTTCTGACTGCAAGCCATCGGACAAGGCATGAGACCCCTGCTACAGTCTGGGTAAATAAAAAATCCTCTAAATGTAGAAATGGAGTGAAAAGTAATGTGAAAAACGTCTCAAATCATTCCCTTCTGTGACTGCGCCTGAACCACGCTCTCAATAAATCACATCTGTTCAGTAGATAAGGCATGGTCAGAATTTACCTCAGACATATCAGGACTGACACTACAAATACTACTCTACTACTCTTAAATATCTATTTAGTGTTCAGAGTAATGTAAAAGAACAGTTCCCTGTGGCATCCATTATTTGGCAGAACAGAATTACGGAATATTTTTGTACGAAAGAACAAAATGATAAATAAGGTAAAAAATAGCAAAACGTATTTACAGAAGGGTTTCGGTTTTTTTAAAACAATGCAAATGATACTAGTTAAACCTCCAGAAGAACGCCTGGAAGACCTGTATTTCTGTCAGTGTGTGACAAAGAACCTGTGTTTGCGCTCCGAGTTCGGTCCTGGAGACACAACAACTGAAAACTAGACGAAACAACTGCACCTCGGTTACGTTTCACAGACAAAACGGATGCTGAACTCCCCAACACGTCGTATCTTATGTCTTGGATCAGAGCTACAGGACCTGATAGGAAGCTGCACTACTCATCTAGCAGGACGAGACCTTCACCCCGATCCAGCCTTCAGGAGCGTTCCCACTCAGAGGTGCTATGGCAACTGTATCAGGCACACAATGGTGTGATATCTTTACATTTTATTACTCTTTTCTATATCATTATTCTTTGTAGAAATCTTTTGGGTGTGCACACGTGAGCATACACATTGCTGGTACTTTAGGAACCTCCTTCCTGCATGTAGTAAATGGCACTATGGATTTTCTGTCCCTCATAGATACAAGAGATGAAACGAGAACACGAAACAACAACACTGTTAACTGGCACGCTTTGGGCCCCAACTGCGGCGGAGTAGTCGATGCTATTTCACCCCCTCTGACACTTCTGTAAGGGGTAGGATTGAGCCGAGGAGAACCTGCGGGATGACGCTGAGCTCGTTGTGTTTTTTCGTATTCTCCTCCCCTGTGGCCACGGCTCCGTTGGTACTGAGAAGCGTCTGGTCGCTGCTGTTATTGCTGAAGGCTGTGGCGTTTATATTGTTGGGTTGGCTCTTGATTCTGGACGTGCTGTTGATTTGTGCGCTCTCCTCGCTGCCCTCATCGCTATTCGCACCTGCAGCCTCTGGGTTGTTATTCGTGGCGATCTGCTTAAAGGTATCGCTCGTGTTTGTGAGGGTGTTAACGATCACCGTCGCTTCTGAGGAGCTTGTTAGGGTATTTGTGTTGTTGTTTGTGTCTGTGGTGACCGCGCTGAAGCTGCTGGGTTTGGAAGCTCCGTTGTGGGAGGTTTCTCCATTCGCCATGACCCCGGGACAGATGAAGGGAGACAACTGGATCCCTCTGATCAGATGCACCAGCCCTCTCATCTTCTCAAGCGAAGCCTCCATCTCTCTCTGCTGGGCCAGTACGCTGGTCTTGCTGTCCGCGCAGCTCTGTGCAGGGAGAGAGGACACAGTGCTGCTGACTCATGCAACCAAAATCTCATCACTATATAGTTAGTGGCCTTCTGGAGGTACGGAACAAGAAATGAATGCATCAGTTGGATTTGTAATTTCAGTGGTATGACTCATCATCGCGCAGACAAAAGTGGATATGAATGTAAGAGTTCTCTCACTGTTATAGAGTTGCTGAGTTGTCCGATTCTGTGCTCCAGCGTCTCTCTCTCCTGCCGCAGCTCGGTGCTCCATGTCTTCAGGCGATCTTTCTCTCCCTCTTTAGCTGCAGGGAAACGAGTGTATGTTTAAATAACTACAGAAAGAACAGGTTGTGCTCTGGAAGTCAAAATCTCATTCATTTTTCCCCCACAGAGAAATCGATTTTTAATAATTCTGTAGAACCCTTTTGAAACAGATCTAGCATGAGAGCCGAGGTTATTAATCAATTGTGGAGGCTTTTGTTTGAGGAACTTTTGACACATTTAAGATACATGTTCTTGAAAGAGCTAGGTTTTATAGCATATTTACTTCAAGTGCTTCAATCTCTTCATATTTAAAAGTAGGCTGCTTTCTACGGAGCCTTATTTGAGTTTTTATTCCAACATTTTGAATATCATTAAAGGTAGTTGTGAAAGTCGAAGCAAATCACGAGACAAATATAATAATATTAATAAAATCTAATAACATTATCATCTTGATAAGCAAATAGCATATTATACTTCTGTCCTTGTGTGTCTTGTTGTACTGTATTTCAGAAAAGTACATTGTACTACCATTATTTATTTGATTACATCATTTGCAACACTTTGAAAGCTGTAGCTGGTGTAGTTCATAAAGAGATGTTAAGTGCACAGGCTACAACTTGCATCTTTTCTCCTGATTTTCATATACTTCTCTGCTGTTCTTAAAGTGTGCAATGTCGTGGTTCATCTCAGAGCTGGTTGGTTTGGTTCATGGCAAGAGTTAAGTTTTTCCAAAGATCAGAGATTTACTGATGCACTTCATAAGAAACTCATAACAAGAGACCTCTAGACAGCATCATTAGTTATATGTGAAACTCCTTACCTGCTTTATAGGAGATGTAGGAATGGACAATAGCCAGAGTCCCTGGCCACTCAATGGCATCTTCCTTCTGCAGAATCTGAAGAAAACGAGAACAACTCAATGATACTGAAATACACAATTCGTCACAGTCTGCATTGCATTCAAAGTTAAACACACAAAAACATAAACGTACATAAACACACAAAAACATAAACTTTAATGTGGAAATTAATTTATAATAGTGAAATTAAATGAAGTGGAAAGAAATGAGGCTAGCTAAACTTGCAAAAAATCTTGATGGAAATTTCTGGCTATTAATATTTGGAATAAATATTAGGTCCTGCATCAATTTCTTCCAACTTGAGGGGTCTTAAGCAGCAGAACTGTGGGCTCACGCCTCTGGCTTTGGCGTTTTAGGCAGAGCTGCATGACGCCCAGATTATTAGCAAGCATCACACACGAGACGCTGCCCACTGCAGCCACTAAATCTGACTCCTCAGTCAAAACCTCATGCTTGTAGTCTCCATTCCATCTAAACTTAGCTTATATGTAAATAGAACGTTTTTGGTTGGTTTGAGTAAAATAGCGGCATCTTTGTCTTCAATTTCATCAAATGATGCCCTGAAATAACAATGCTATTCATATTAAAAGTCTATATTGAATGAACATAAGTTAAGTAAGACTAGTGACAAAAGTGAAATGTGACATGGCATGGTACGAAAAATGAAATGAATGACAGTGAGAGTGAACGACAATGAAAGTCTTAATGCACCTCTTCTACCACTAGATGTCGCTGGTGAGCACGGCGAACACTGGGATAGGGAAGTCTGAATTTATCTTAGTAACTGTAGTGGACCATCACAGCTACTTACATCCCCTGCTGAGCTGGGGCTGGGTGAGGGTGAATGAGATGGAAGGGTGAGTGAAAGGGCAGGGGAGAATGGGCTGCCCGCGGTGGGCCGCTGGAGGTCTGGGGAGGCAGAATGATGGCTGCTGGTGGTTGGGGGGAGGGGCCCCCGCTCCACAATACTGCAGTTTTTAGAAAGGCGACCTGGGTGAGATGAAACAAAGGACAAACAAAACACAAAAGGAAAGAAAAAGAAAAGAAAAGGAAAAGGAAGACGAAACTTTGGTGTAGCGTACCTCTGACAAGCTGTCCTCATTGGCTAGAGTAGCAGGAGCAGGCGGGGGTGGTGTGATGGTGGTTGGGAGGGAGAGAGCAACGTTAGATCACAAAAGGAAGCATTGCATGCTGGGTAACAACACATTCTGCAAAAGCTGGCCTCAGATCAGTTGATAAAGGCAGAAGGCATTATTTTTAGGCAGATGGGGATAAGAAATGCCAATAACAAACAACGATCAGAGGGCAATGATTCAAAGAAGCTTATCAGGCATCAAGAAGCTTATTTCATCCACAGCTAACACAGATGCTGTCAAATGTTACGACGAGTCTGTAAGTGAATATGCAGCATCACATATCAACAGAAATGTCACGTTCATGTGTGCACTGAGCATTAACAGAACAAGTCCTTTATCATCAACTACTCATAGCACTGTTACATTACATTATCTTTGTTTCAATGTCAAATAAAACAAATAAATAATGTGTTATTGTTTTAAATGAGCTCTATTCATTTTACACATAGAGCCAAGTCAAGAGCTAAATTCAACTAAACAATATAGGCAATAAACATGACCTGGTCCTAAATGTGTTACAGATCTATTTAAGAAATAGCTTCTCAACAAACACTACTACTGGTGAAGGAGGCTTTTAATCAGCCTTCAAACAAATATATTAACAACAGGTTTTAAATGAGACGGGGACTTCTGAATCCAAAAATATCAAAAAGCATAATTTTGAATTTTAATCAAAAAGCTTAATTTTGGCTATACTGCAAGTTATTCTGATTCTGTCCTCATTCAAATTGATACTCACTTTACTCTACGACAGATAATTGACTCAAGCAAGCCACATCTTTAACTTTTGTGCACACAGCTTCAGTTCTTTCAGGATTTAACTTGCAGGGATAGTTTACTGTAAGATGAAAACTAATTTGCTCACCCTTATGGAAGTCAGTGTTAATACTCTAGGTTTTTATTATACAGACAAGAACAATAAAAACGAAATATCTTATAGAAAGTCAGTCAGTTATAAAGTTTGGAATAACATTAGGGTGTGTAATTAAGTCAATACAAGTATTAGTGGCACACTATTGATGCTGTATTGTCGCACCTTTAGGATGTGCACAACTCGCCTGATGGTAAATCTATAAAGCAGGCTGTGTACATTGTCTGAGTCTTTTACTAATGTACACACTTTTACAGCAGCCTGAAGACAGTCATTATCCCACTTAACACACTGCAGGGTCATTTCTTTCTGCCTCACACATGCACTCCAGAGAGCCTGTAAGCACATTACATAATCAAACAGTCATTACTGCTGAATGTGTGCTTGTGTGAGACAGAGGGAGACTGACTGATGGAAATAAAGCAGAGTGGACCAGTTCACGAGGAGAGGTGTAAAAAACAGGGCTTAGAGAACTGAATGATAACTGGCTTGTGATTTTTAGAGCAATAAAACTAGACAACTCATTGTCAAAATAACAAAATGTTTATTTTTGTTACCTTGAAAAATTCAAGCAAAATGCCATAATTTCAGTGAAACAACAAGACTTCTTTCACTATAACCCCGTCCCTTTCATGCAATCCACTGCAAACTCCCATTCAGATCTGACTCCAAACAACAACCAATGCATGAACCAAGTCTCCCCCCTATTTAGATTGTTTTTATTTTGATAATCTATTACACTCGGATATGTGTTACAATTGGCAGGAAAAGATCTATCTGTCGCTACATCAGTTACATCACAACATTAATGTCAGTAGGAGAAATGGTGGAGGACAAGTTAAATTCCCTGAAGAACGAAAGCAACAGTGATGATGCTTGCTTAAGCAAAAACCTTTAACAACCTGTTATATCAATGCTTGTATTTTTTCCACTAGAGTATCTAATATAAAACTCACCTCTCTTCCTGCTGGACTGGTTTATTGAACTCAGATACGACACTGAGCTCTTCTTCCGCTGAAACACAGAAGCATGCATGTACATGTAAGCATGGCTCATTCCTTTGGATATTTTCAATCTGTCTGCACTGAACTGCTCTTGATTGATGGGTGTGTATGTTTGTTACCTCTGGTTCAAACATGGCTCCACTGTATATTGGATTTGCTGTTGTTCGTCTCTTGCGTTCCTGACGCCTGCTTTGAATCTCTACCCAAGCAAAGCGGGAAAGGTCAATAGACATGCATGCACACAAACAAACCCACACACAGACACATTTCTTTCTCCTGACCTTCTAAATAGTCGCGGGTGACCAGTCCCAGAGACAACATGAAGGCCAGTTTCTGTGGAAAGAATGCATGCTATTATCTAATCAACATAATCTACATTACCACACTTATCATTATCGTCATTATAAACTGTGATATAAACGTAAATGTATTTTACCAGAGGGCTCTCCTGATGTTTGGAGGCAGGAGTGTGTGTGTTGGAGGGGGCAGGTGAAGATGGCGTATCTAAAGACTGTGGAGGTGAAGTGTGTGTAGGAGTGTCTGGAGAGATGAGCAATGAAGTCTTTGGCTCTGTCCCATATTCCACTGCGGGTATCTGAAGCAGAAACAAAGATGTTTTAATACACATAAATTCAAGTTTGTGGACATAACACTTCAGAAATCAGTCTAATATTCTGATTTGGTGCACAAGAAACATCTCATATTATCATCAATTATCGAAATCAATGGTGCTTAATATTTTTATGGAAACCATGATATATTTTTAGAAATAATAAAATAGAAATAGTTTGTCTTTAAGGTCACATTTTAATTTAACGTGTCCATGCTGAATTAGAAGGAGGCAATATTAGAAGGAGATGGACAAAGGTGGCTGCTGAGTGAACCGACTTTCCTTAAAGAAATGTTTTATGAGCTAATGAATGTTTTAGAGTAAACCTAAACACATTTCATGTGAATTCCCCTCACCGTGTTGTCAGAGCTGGGGCTGTTGTGAGGTAAGTGCTGTGTGTGTCTCTGTGCAGATGGCTGTGTTTGTGTAGATGGGGAGATCGGGACGCTTGTGTTGTTAGAGCTGTTGGGGCAGGGCAGGCCATTGAGGATCCGCATCTGCTGGACGTGACCAGAGGAAGGGAGGGCAGTGCTCAGTAACACCGGTGACTGTAAGGTGTGCACAGAAACCTGACCAGCAGCAGGAGACAAAGACGCTGGAGGTTTTGGTCTGACCTGCTCACATATACACAGGAAAAAGAGAAGAATTATTTGTGGAATGACTGGAGAAATTAAAAGGTGGACCTGAGCAGTGAAAAAATGACTGAGGTACTGTATCAGAAAAGTGATGCTTTACCCAGCAGTTTAACACAGCAGCACAGAAAGAGGTTCCCTACATTACTACGACACATTACTACTAACACCAGCTCCACTCCAATATAAAGTTGCCTATGTATTAACTATTATTTTATATTATAAATATTTCAATAAAATGTTTAATTATTTGTTATGGATAACCTTATCTTTTAGTTTGCATCCATCAAGTTCTGAATAAAGATAGAAAATAAAACATGAAGTACTTTAAGTATGTAATTTATTAAATTATAAAAAATAAAATAAAAACACTTTGCATCATTTAATATATGAAACATTTTTCAATAAATTTCCAACTAAAATTATAATATTATATAAATTACTATGTGACTATGGTTTTTATGTGATATACACTAAAGTTTGAGGTCAGTAAGATAAAAAAAAAATACTTTTAAAGATATTTAGAATGTTAAAACGATTCTCATTTTAAATAAACACTGTTCTTTTGAACCATTTATAAAATAAACTAAATGGACTAATGTGACACTGAAGACTGGAGTAATGGCTGCTGAGAATTCAGCTTTACCATTGAAAGAAAAAACTAAATTGTAATATGTAGAAAACAATTTAAAAAACATTTGTTAAAAATCTTATCAACCCCAGACTTTAAAAATTACTATGTGATGCACGATTTATATCATCCAACCCTTGCATATATGCATGCACACAACAGCACAGAATACTGCTGGAGAGAGATCAGGGTTAAGGTTCAGTTTACTGTAGGGTCAAAAGCAACAGCCAAAGCAAGGATTGCAAACATCACCACTATGTAAGCACAAAGAAATTAATTGCAGAGCAAGAAGACAGGGTGGAGCATGAAGAAAATATCACACAGAAAAGTAACACCTGCAGCTGAAAAAAAAAAAAAACATAAGACACATAGATGCACACACTAACACTCAGCAGTGAGGGGTTTTGACTAGTCCAGCCAGGCAGTAGGGTGTGAAGGGTTTGTGTGGAAACAAACCTGTGGTAGAGTTGTCTGTCTGGCTGGAGGAACAAACTGAGGGACTTTGATTGGTTGGGAGGCAGCTTGCACCTGTGACAAGACCGCCCATTTAGACACCCTTACTTCACTAACCTGTCCAACACACATCCTACAACAAAGACCTTTAGCTATTTAACCACAAATAGAGAAAGATGCAATGCAATCTAAAATCTAAAGGAAGCAGCCGTGAGCTCTTGGGATCTATATTAAAACCGATTTTGCCTCCCAATTCACATGCCGTTTGCAAAACAAGTGGGAATTAGAAAACAAATCTCTTCTTGTTCTACAACAAGAGGGCCAAAACAGCTTGAGAAATACTTACAACAACAGTGCTGTTGGGTATGACTCGCAGTGGCTCTGCTCCCTGATTGGTCGTTTGGATGACCGGCTGGAAGTTTACTGGGGACTTCTGAGGGTCTGAGCTAGGAGGGCTTGCCAGGAGTGTGCTGCCGAGGGTTGTGACCACGGTGAAAGTAGGTGCTGGTGTCATGATGATAGGTGAGGTGTGTGTGGCAGCTCTCAGCACCAGAGGTAGAGTCTTTGAAGCAATGACAGGAGCCACAGAGCTCTACAGGGTCACAAACACATACACTGCTGTAAAGAGGTTTCTTCTTTCTTTTATAGGTTAGGTCTTCTTACTGAACCTAAGGCTCTGCAGACTATTCTGGCCACTCTTCTTATAATGAAAGACAAAAAAAAAAAAGCCACTGAGATAATGTCACTGAAGCTACCATGAGTATAACTGCTCTATTTTGACTTAATGATACACAAGAAAAAAAAAAAAAAAAAAAAAAAAACATTCAAAAGTTTGGGAACCCTTGTTTGTTCTGAACAGTTAAACTGAACACTGTTCTTCAGAAAAATCCTTCAGGTCCTGCAGATTGTTCCGTTTTCCATCTTCTTTTGCATATTTGAACCCTTTCCAGCAGTGACTGTATGATTTTGAGATACATCTTTCCACACGGAGGACAATTGGGGGATTCAAACACAAATATTAAAAAACGTTTAAACATTCACTGATGCTCCAGAAGGAAACAAGATGCATTAAGAGCTGGGGGGTGAAAACTTTTGAACAGGATGAAGATGGCCATTTTTCTTATTTTGTTGAAATATATATTTTTCCCATTTAGTACTGCCCTTCAGAAGCAACAGAAGATACTTGTATGTTTCCAGCAAATACAAACACAAATAAAGTACAATTTACCTTGATTTTTAATTTCCAAAAGTTTTCACCCCCGGTTCTTAAAGGTGCTGTAGGGAACTTTTGTAAAAAAAATATTTTTTACATATTTATTAAACCTGTCATTATGTCCTGACAGTAGAATATGAGACAGATAATCTGTGAAAAAATCAAGCTCCTCTGGCTCCTCCCAATGGTCCTATTGCCATTTGCACAAACTCCAACTTTGTTTGTGTTCAAAATGTAGAAAAATATATATAATAAGAGAGTACACAATGAATCAATTTTCCAAACCGTGTTTTTAGCTTGTCCTGAATCACTAGGGTGCACCTATAATAAATGTTTATATTCGGACTATTTTAGATTGCTTCGGGGGTACCGCGGTGGAGTAACCCAGTACCTTTGTGATTCTTCATAGACATAAACAGAGAGAAGTAGTTCCGGCTACAATGTTCTTCCGCAAGACGCAAGCAGTTCTGTTTATTAACCGCTAAAGCGTCAAAAGTTCCCTACCGCAGCTTTAATGCATCTTGTTTCCTTCTGGAGCATTAGTGAATGTTTGAACCTTTTTTAACATTTGTGTTTGAGTCCCTCAGTTGTCCTCTGTGTGAAAAGATGGATCTCAACATCATAAAGTCACTGCTAGAAAGAGTGCAAATATCCAAAAGATGCTGGAAAACTGAAGATTCTGCAGGACTGCAGATTTTTCTGAAGAACAGTGCTCAGTTTAACTTCAGAACAAACAAGGGACTCATGACCAAAACAAACAACCAGTCGTGGATCATCCAGGTAACCACACACAGTATTAAGAAAAAGGGTCTTGTGGACTAAATGTAAACATCTAACTCAGGACAGTACTAAATCAAAAATAACATGCATTTAGTATGATCTCTGTTATTTTGTTAAAATTATTCACATTTTCACAGATTCCGCAAGGGGTTTCCAAACTTTCGCATGACACTGTATCTAAAAAGAAAGTTGACATATGTCAGAACTTTCAGTATTTTTTAGCAAATACTTAAATACATAAATACTCAGTCTCCTCTAGTTACCATTTAGTAAGACGTAAATAAGCATATACACATCCCTAAGATGTAAACTGTGCATGTGCACAAAGTATTTTTGAATCTGATGTCTGACTATTGATTGAATTATTTTAAGTCTACACCACTCCAATTTAATTTGGATTTGGGTTATTTGGATGGAGTTCGGATGTTTACATAAAGGTTTTTCAGTCCAATTAAGCCAAATCAATTTGATTTCTCGGATGTGTGTAAATGTAGCTATCAAGTCTCACAAGATCAGTTTGATTCATAAATGAATAATTCAGACCGCTGACTCAAAACAGCCAATTCAAAAAACGACTTCTCTCATTGACTTTCATGAATATGCCAAAGAGAGTTAGGGTAGATCTCAAGTGGATAACAAAAATTAAACTTCTTCACACAATGTATAATATGGCTTCAGGAGTCATATGGACCACTTTTATGGTGCCCCTGTTTGAAGCTTGAAAGCTTCCATGCTTAGCCTAACTACATAGAAAAGCATAACCAAAACGATATTCCAAAATTTCTCATAATATTTCTATGAACCATTTTTATTAGACTTTTAGTGTGTGCTTATCATTTTGGAGCTTGACAGCCCAGGTCTTCATTCCTTTTGTGATCCCAGAAAGAAAGTCTGTCAAACGGGTGTGGAACAACATAGCTTGACGTCACTGCGTTGCTGTGCAGATGGAGGGCAGCAAGTGATTTTCTACATAGGAAGCACAATCACAAACTCAAAATGCATGTTTTGTGTCGTTTATGGTTGCTCAAATCGATCAAACAGAGAAACCACAAGGAGCTTTTATAGTGTACCAAAAGGTGTTGTTCACAAGTAGGAAAAAAACGCAGGAAAAGTGGCTTGTAAACCTGCGTCTGCAATCGGGAGCAGAGTGAGATAATGCTCATTTGTGAAAATGGTTAAGCTATTAATAAAATATTAAGATATAATAAAGATATATTTAAATCTATACATTAACTCTGCCAACTGTCACTCACTCATTCACTCACTGCTAAATGCCACAGACACAATGTAAATAAGAGTTTCATTGTGCAGTTTAGAGAGCTCCGTTGATAAGAACAGAACATTGGGAGATTGTGAAAAACTGAGTGAGTGACAGCTTTTTAGTGATTATATAGAAGCATATAAATTAGGATTCACTTTCGAAATAGTTGTTTGCAATCAAGGTTAGTTGGATCATGTCTAAGGATCATATCCAACATATGTTGTGATTTTCTGTTTATACCTTTGTCTTGTAATAGTGTCTAAACCAGTACAGTACGGACCTCCATTACATCAGTTGTGCTTTTCACTTCCTGCCCTCCATCTGAGTCATCAGAAACACATTACTGCAAACAAGCTATTTTTAGTTTTGTGTGAAGTAAACCTTTAAATGTTCAGCAAAAACAAGGTAATGACTTTTTAGAGAGGTCCTGTGTGAAGTCCTGCTGTACTGCTTCTTGTGTGTTGTGTGTGTACCTGTGGAGCAGTGAGGCTGGCAGCAGGCAGAGGCGTCTGTGTCTGCGTGATGAGCAAGGTAGATGTTTGCCCATCGGCTTGTAGTGTCTGCAGCTTCATATCTTCCTGTTTGACCAGTAGATCTCTCCTTAACTGCTCCACCACCTTTTTCTGAGGGAGAGAGAGAGAACAAAGGCATGTTCATTTATTGTGTGTTCTGTCACTTGAACCTGCAATGAAATCTCCCTAACTCACACCCTCTCTTTCTGTCTGCTGTTGATAAGCGAGTTTGTGATGTTGGATTTGGCCTCATTTGCACTGACAGCAAGAGGGAACATGGAGTCCCTTACAGCTGAACATCACTCTGTCTTTGTCACTTTCTGTCTCAGGCAGGGGGCCGACAGTATCCTGCTTTCTAAAACATCTTAAGTGTCAAAAAAAAGCATTATGGCATAACAGGAACATTTATCAGTAATATATTACCATTAGCATCAGCTGTGACTATGAACAATGTTTGTTACTACTGAAAGGAAAGGTATGTCACTACGTTTGCTTCTTCAAATCAAGCGTATCCTCAGTAATTAACAAAATTAATAAAATTGCCAGAATAGAATTTAAATGTAAATAAAACTAAATTTAAAACAAGCCCCAAATCAAATAAATAAATAACACAAATAAAATAAATCTCCATTTCTCTTTCCATTTAAAATGAGAGACAACCACTGCATTTTAATGAAGATCCAAACAAAGATGCTGTATACATTCAACATGAGCAGTTTTTAATCTAAATTAGGTTGTATAATTAAGAAATTTGAAGCAAAAACAGAATGGTTTGACTTTTTAAAAAACTATACATAAAAATATTTGCATGCAACAGCAGACGAGCTGAATGAGATGCAGATTCACTCTCTGACAGCAGGTGGCGCTTAAAGCGTTTCCTTGTTTCGCTGTAAACAAAGCAGCGCTGCACTTATGAACTTTAATATGCATTATACAGAGGCAAGATGAAAAGAAAAAACAACCATCTAAACTTTTATAAAGACAGTTCCCCTCAGACATGCATTCATATAAACACCTACCCTTAAATGAACCGTGTTTGTCAACTCAACCGATTTGAATCGTCACATATTTGAATCGATTTTCAACTGGCTCACGGTTAATCGTTACATCCCCAATCAAATCTTATTTAGATTGTTTCAGTGTTTTGTGTCTGTTTGAATCTATTAATTGTATGAACGAAAACAGTTAAGCATTCTTCCAATATATCTTGTTCAATATATCAAATATTTATATGAATTTTTATTTTTTGGTGCGCTTTCCCTTTAAGAGTCAATGGCAGATGGATAAGTCGTGAGGAAACACCATTAATTATACAATTCTATTTGGTGCTGCCAGTAGCACAGTAATTCACCTACGGTTAAAATGTTCATCTGTTCCCATTTACAATACAATCAAAATGTATTTTCTATTTTAGAAAGGTTCCCACAAAAGAACTAGACCATTAGCATTTACAAGAACACACTTAAATTTGCATAATAAGCTCAAAAGAGTTATGAAAAACATTTTCAAAACAGACATGTTTTAATGACGTGTAGTAGCTTCTTTACAAATTAACAATCATATTAAGATGAATGGGACAGAAATGGAAGTTGCTTGTAGAGGAATGAAAAATAAACAAACAATTTGCATATTGCACACTTATTGAAGTCCCTTATAACTGTGCAAATAAGAACCTCTTCTGAGAAAAAAGACTGTGATTCTAAATGGCGGACACGATCATTCCTCACATACCTCGAATGCAATTTATTTGAAGCCATTCACTGTCCTTGTTACAGGCTTCAAAAAACTTGCACATACATTCACACACATGAGCATGTGTACACAAAGCAACATTAAAAAAGTATGGATCCATAACACTCATAAATAGAGGACAGAAGGACGGAGATATCAAAAGTTTCAGATGGCTGTAAGAGTGCCTGGCTTTACTCAATGCAGCTTCCTTGTTTGTGTTCAGCTGAGTGTGAGCTGATTCTGTAACCAGTGAAGACAGAGTGACAGTTACATTAATGAATATGAACACAAGCCCAGCACAGTCCTCTCACTGATTACAGCTTTAATAGGCTTCCTCCACCATCTGTTAAACTCACACGCTCTTAGATCTGAGAGAACTCCACCTGACACAGAATGTGTGCGAGCGAGGAAGGCAGCGCATTTTGTTAAAATAAGTCTGCTGGTTGGTACATTTCTGAATGCTGAAGCTTTAAGACGGTCACAGCGATTATAGGGCTGACCTTGTGTTTTTCTGCAGAAAGACCTCAGGTGTGTGTTTTTCTCCTATTGATGGCAGCTGCTCTGTTCCTTTAAAAAGCTTTGAGACACTAATTAAAATTGCCGCTTGCAGTCTACAACGCATCTTTTCTCCATCTCCTCCACAGAACTTCGGGTTCTGTACAGTAAGCTCAGGCGAAGGACAGTACGCCATGTAATCATCCCCAGACATTAATCATCAGTTATTGAAATGTCAAATGAAAGGGGAGAGAATAGATTTGAGCGTGTGTGTGTGTTGGCAAATTGTTCATTTGGCAACACAAAACCACAGCACACAAATCACACCACAAATGTTCAGCACAATACAACACAGAACAACGGCATGATGCAGAACCTAAGAAGATCGGCTCGTTTTCTTGAGACACACGACGGGATAAAGACTTTCAGACCCCAGGTAATTGAACTGATCAAGACACACGTGTAGCTCGTAGAGAACACTGATACGGCAGCAGGGGTTCTCTCAGAGAGCAGCTCTCACCTGCCGCTCACTCAGCGCTGTGATCTTGGCCTGCAGGTCACGGAGCTGCAGCTTCAGATCTGCATTCTGTACAAAAACACACACACTCCTCCCTGATACACTAGTCCAGCGGCCGGTATATGAGAGCGTATCGATCAAACAGTAACAGACACATTCAGTGAGGGAGACGCACCTGTGGATCTTGCTTCATCTGGCTCACGAGTTTCTGCAAGAAAGAGAGAGCAAGTTTTAGCATTGTCATGAGTAGAAAAAAACAGCCCGATGCAGTGACATCTAGAGGACAAAGAAGGTACTACAGCTGCAACAATTAAAGGGGTCATTTGATGCGATTTCAAGTTTTCCTTTCTCTTTGGAGTGTTACAAGCTCTTGGTGCATGAAGAAGATCTGTAAAGTTGCAAAGTTGCAAATACTGAAGTCTCAAATCCAAAGAGATATTCTTTAACAAAGTTAAGACTCCGCCACGCCCCCCTAAAACAGCTCGTTCAAACACACCCCACATATCTATGTCACTATGTGGAAATATTTGCGTAATGCCACCTAAATTTTCATGCAAAGAAAGAAGGCGTGGTTTCAGTAACTGCAGTTAGTGTTGAAGCAGTCATGTCAGGGAGATGATGTGTGTATCTAGGCAAAAGCACTTTATTTGGCCTTCCAGAAGGCACACATTTAGGAATCTATAAGATTACTTACAACAGAACAGCAACACATTTTATGGACAACTGTTTTGGACACTAGGAGAGGAGGTCAGTCTGACTTTGCTACGATAATATGCCGCTTCTGAATCAGCTGTAAGTATTTTTTGTTATTAGTTTAAGTATTTGCTATTGACTGTTCAAATGCGGAGTTTTGCACGTTGCGTGTGTGTGAGAGAAAAAGAGAGAGAGAGAGAGAGAGAGATGATCACAGTGGAGTCATCTGTTTTAACAGTCTGTGGCTTGTTTACTGCAAACACATACAAGCTTCATCACTGTGTCTGTCATGTGACTCTGTTCCCCTTTCAGGCTTGAACTGATGGTAAAACTCAGGAGATTATTAACTGTCTTTACATTTATTTAGAAATGATGGAAAGGGGTGTTACATTTCTGACGAGTGCTTGCGGTGTTCGGCCAATCACAATGCACTGGGTCAGTTGGCCAATCAGAGCCGACTGTGCTTGTCTGAAGGAGGGACTTTGTAGAAATTGATGAATTTGAGAGAGGCGGGGCATAGAGAACCTACAATAATGTACAGTATTTGAAAAATAATGTGTTTTTTTTTTAACATTAAAGCATGTCAACATAGTCTGTTACACCAAATAATGATCTTTACAAAAGCATAATATGACCCCTTTAAACACTCCATCCATCTGGTGTGCGGGGAGGGTGGAGAGGATACCTGATGGATCTGGATTTCCACTTTGAGTGCTTCCTGTAAATTCTGCAATTCCATCATCGATCTCTTCTTCCCAAAACCCAACACAGCTGCCTGGAGAATAAGAGGAAGAGAGCAGATATTCTTTCATTAATTGTGATGTTATTGAATAACTACAAATTTTAAAAAAAGAAGAGAGCTTTTTGAGGTCTCACACTGTGCATTACTATGCCATGACAGATCTGTTAGTGTTCTAGTAGAAGTGTGTATGTAAATCTGCTCAGTGTGAGTAGGATATATCTCTGTGTACTGATTCAATCAGAACTACTCTCATCAAATCCTGCCTCAACACCATGGATCAAACTGAACAGCACTCTTTTGCACATACACATTCCTGTTCTTTTCCCTCTGTCACTCTTCTTTGGGGGCAAATGATGCTGATGCATGCATTAACCATTTCCTATTTTCCCAGCCTCTGAGAGTCTTTTGTAAAGAAACGTCTTCAAACTAAAACTTTGTAGTCCAAAAAAACCCTTCAATTAATTAGCTATCCAATGAAACACCATAAAGTTGTGACCATTACGGTTGTGTCAGAATGTGTGCACCCCACTTAGGACAATGGTTTATTCTATACCTTCCCAGCGTCTGCCGTCTTGAACACCATCCAACTGGCAGAGTGGGGGGTGGAGCTGGAATAGACAAGAGAGGATGGTAAGGAGCACACACATTTACACACAGCAGCGCTCCGGTGACTGACAAATCTACATCAGACAACATAGAAGAAAGTAGAAGCTTTGTGAAAAACAGATTTGGGCTGCATGCAAAGGTCGCTGATTTAATCTCAAATTTAGAGGACACAGAAACTGGAGGCTTACTGGAAAAGAAAACAATTCTTCTTTATTTGGTGAAGTTACTTAAAAGGATAGTTCAGCCCAAAAAATTATTTAAATTCTGTCATCACTACCTTCATGTTGTTCCAAAACCTGTGTTACATTTTTTTTTTTTGTACTGAGTTTTTACTTTTGGGTGAACTATTCTTTACGATCAAAGTTCCTGGAATGGAAGAACTACAAATTGCTTCTCTGAAAAACTGTCTCCAAAACAGTGTGAATCTAAGTAGCTAGTACAATGTCCTGGAACATCATTTACAGAGACAGATTGCAGACAAGTTAGTTCACTTGGTGGCCATATTGGCCCTTAACAGCTATATCCAGCTCTTTTCCCTTGTATTGGGAAAGACTGAAATCTATTTTACAATGACATAAATCAGGAAAGAAAATCATAAATTGTGCTCATTAAAGGGGGGGGGGGGGTGAAATGCTCGTTTTCACTCAATATCCTGTTAATCTTGAGTACCTATAGAGTAGTACTGCATCCTTCATAACTCCAAAAAGTCTTTAGTTTTATTATATTCATAATAAAACTCTTCCGGCAGACGTGCCCTTAGGACCCATATAAGGACATTCCGCTCCATCTAACGTCACACAGAGCCATACTCGAAAAAAACTTTCCGAAACTTGTGACAAACCGGTGGAGTATTTTTGGAACAGAAATACTCCTTCAAACTTACAACTTCATTTTTAAAACTTTGTCCATGTTTAGCATGGGAATCCAACTCTTTAACAGTGTAAAAAACTCAGTATTGTCACAGTGTCTGGGTTGTTGTTCCCCGGGGTTCCACTAGATGTCCTCCTTCTCACGGTGCCTGTCCCAGATCACTTCCTGTTCCCTTATATGGTCACCTTCCTCCTTGTTACCTGATTGATTGTTCACCCCACCTGTCTCCTGTTTCCCAATTATCCTTCTGTGTATAAATACCCAGTCTGTCTTAGTCTATGTCACGGAGTCCTTGTCTGATGTCATTGTGTTTCAGGTCCATCAGTCTTGCTTTGTCTTACCCTATGTGTCTCATTCTCTCGTTCCACCTGACTTCCTCTACCTTTCCGTTCTTCCGAGTTCCCCGTTTCATCCGGTTCCCTTTTTGTTTGATTTGTCTCTCATGACTGTTTATTTTGTATTTACCCCTCTGTTTAAATAAAACCCTTACCTGCATTTGGATCTACCCTCTCTTTGTGTTTTTCCCCAATACCTATCGTGACAGAAGGACTCCGTCATGCCTAGATCCAGCGGTGTGGGATTTCGAATCGGTTCCCCAGCCACCATGGAGGAACGGAGGGGGAGATACCAGAACTTAATCACCCTTCATCAAGAGGGAAGTGAGGTGGGTGGCCTGGCGCAATTGTTTTGGACTATGGCAGTCGGGCTAGGTTACAATGATGCAGCACTAAAGGATTTATTTAATAATTGCCTGGATGATCCTTTACCTTCATGGGAGATGAAGGGGTTAGAGATACTGGACTTTTGGGGGTTTACCAATTACCTGCACCATCGTGCCCAGTGGGATGCAACAACCACACCAGAGTGTCCAGACAAGGCTGCCAGCTCAGCCCCACAGCACAAGATGGGCGCCAGCCCAACCCCACAGCACAGGATGGCCGCCAACCCAGCCCCACAACCCAAGATGGCCACCAGCCCAGCCCCACAGCCCAAGATGGCCGCCAACCTAGCGTCACAGCCCAAGATGGCCGCCAGCCCAGCACCACAGCACAAGATGGCCGACTCAACGCCACCGACTCCCCATCGTAGAGGGCGGAGGAGGAGACAGGCAGCTGCTGTTCCCGAGGCGGAGCCCGAGGCAGTTCCCGAGGCGGTACCCGAGGCTGTTCCCGAGGCGGTGCCCGATGCAGTTCCCGAGGCGAATCCCGATGCAGTTCCCGAGGCGAAGCCCGATGCAGTTCCCGATGCAGTTCCCGAGGCGGTGCCCGATGCTGTTTCCGAGGCGGTGCCCTATGCAGTTCCCGAGGCGGAGCCCGATGCAGTTCCCGAGGCGGTGCTCGATGCAGTTCCCGAGGCGGTGCTCGATGCAGTTTCCGAGGCGGTGCCCGATGCAGTTTCCGAGGCGGTGCCCGATGCTGTTCCCGAGGCGGAGCCCGATGCTGTTCCCGAGGCGGAGCCCGATGCTGTTCCCGAGGCGAAGCCCGATGCAGTTCCCGAGGCGAAGCCTGATGCAGTTCCCGATGCAGTTCCCGAGGCGGTGCCCGATGCTGTTTCCGAGGCGGTGCCCTATGCAGTTCCCGAGGCGGAGCCCGATGCAGTTCCCGAGGCGGAGCCCGATGCAGTTCCCGAGGCGGTGCTCGATGCAGTTCCCGAGGCGGTGCCCGATGCAGTTCCCGAGGCGGTGCCCGATGCAGTTCCCGAGGCGGTGCCCGATGCAGTTCCCGAGGCGGTGCCCGAGGCGGAGCCCGATGCTGTTCCCGAGGCGGAGCCCGATGCTGTTCCCGAGGCGGAGCCCGATGCTGTTCCCGAGGCGGTGCCCGATGCTGTTCCCGAGGCGGTGCCCGATGCTGTTCCCGAGGCGGTGCCCGATGCTGTTTCCGAGGCGGAGCCCGATGCAGTTCCCGAGGCGGAGCCCGATGCAGTTCCCGAGGCGGAGCCCGATGCAGTTCCCGAGGCGGTGCCCGATGCTGTTTCCGAGGCGGTGCCCGATGCAGTTCCCGAGGCGGAGCCCGATGCTGTTTCCGAGGCGGAGCCCGATGCTGTTTCCGAGGCGGAGCCCGATGCAGTTCCCGAGGCGGAGCCCGATGCAGTTCCCGAGGCGGTGCTCGATGCAGTTCCCGAGGCGGAGCCCGATGCTGTTCCCGAGGCGGAGCCCGATGCTGTTCCCGAGGCGGAGCCCGATGCAGTTCCCGAGGCGGTGCCCGATGCAGTTCCCGAGGCGGTGCCCGATGCTGTTCCCGAGGCCGAGGTCGTTCCCGAGGCGGAGCCCGATGCTGTTCCCGAGGCGGAGCCCGATGCTGTTCCCGAGGCGGTGCCCGATGCTGTTCCCGAGGCGGTGCCCGAGGTTGTTCCCGAGGCGGTGCCCGATGTTGTTCCCGAGGCGGTGTCCGTTACAGTTCCCGAGGCGGTGACCACAAGGCCGTGGTGGTCTTCGGCTCCGCCCTGGGAGACTCTGGCGGTGACCACGAGGACGTGGTGGTCATCTGCTCCGCCCTGGGGGACTCTGGCGGTGACCACGAGGACGTGGTGGTCGTCCGCTCCACCCTGGGGGACTCTGGTGATGACCATGAGGACGTGGGGGTCTTCTGCTCCGACCTGGTGGACTCCGGCCTCGACCACAGAGACGTGGTGGTCTTCCGCTCCGCCCTGGAGGGCTCTGGCCTTGACCACACGGCTGTGGTGGTCATCTGCTCCGTCCTAGTGGACGCCTCAACATGTCCTTCATGGACTTATGTTTTGTGTTTTTTGAGTTCTGTTTCTGTCTGTTCTCTTTAGTTTAGTCTGGCCCTCCGTCCCTCCCCCTGTACCTCCTCCGGTCCTCCTCCCTCCTGATCTCCCGGTTTTATGTATCATTTCTGGTGTTTGTCCCCCATGTGTTCCTTTTCTGGCCCTCCGTCCCTCCCCCTGAGCCTCCACCTGTCCGCCTCCCTCCTGGTCTCTGTGTCATGTTTTGTCTTTAAGCGTCTGGTAGCCGCTCCGTAGAGGGGGGGTACTGTCACAGTGTCTGGGTTGTTGTTCCCCGGGGTTCCACTAGATGTCCTCCTTCTCACGGTGCCTGTCCCAGATCACTTCCTGTTCCCTTATATGGTCACCTTCCTCCTTGTTACCTGATTGATTGTTCACCCCACCTGTCTCCTGTTTCCCAATTATCCTTCTGTGTATAAATACCCAGTCTGTCTTAGTCTATGTCACGGAGTCCTTGTCTGATGTCATTGTGTTTCAGGTCCATCAGTCTTGCTTTGTCTTACCCTATGTGTCTCATTCTCTCGTTCCACCTGACTTCCTCTACCTTTCCGTTCTTCCGAGTTCCCCGTTTCATCCGGTTCCCTTTTTGTTTGATTTGTCTCTCATGACTGTTTATTTTGTATTTACCCCTCTGTTTAAATAAAACCCTTACCTGCATTTGGATCTACCCTCTCTTTGTGTTTTTCCCCAATACCTATCGTGACAAGTATGCATGAAATAGCATTTCACCCCCCCTTTAAGGTCAACTCACACAAAAGGGTATTTTTCAGACCTATCCAGGCTAATAACAAGCACATTCTACACTAAACAAACAGCAATTACCTCATTTAATAACCACCATGTTGAGAGTTGCAATGCCTCCATCAAAAATTGTAAGGTGGGACTATAGCCAGGCACTACAGGGCCTTTCGCACTGCAGGGACATTTTCATAGTACCTGAACTAATTGTGGAACTACCCACTTTATGGCGTCTTCCCAACACAGGAACTAGGTGCGATTTTAGTACTGGACTGCCTTTTTTGAGAACCAAATTAGCTCCTACACCGGAATAGGGTCTAACCAGCACAACTGGAACTACCCATGATGTAATTATACATTGTTTGGCCAGACACGTTTGAAAAAGCCCTCACCTGCTATGAGTTAAAACCCTGTGTAACATACTGTTACAAGTGGACTGTCTCTATCTTATATGTCTTCAGAGTTGTATTAGATGATGTCAGCGCAAATTCAGTCCCTGCTTTGTCTAGTTTGTTTAAGCTGTTCTCTGTACTTGTGCCATAGTATCAGTCTCTGTCTCTGCCATAGATCATCCCTTTCTTCTCATCGGAATGAAAGCAGAGACTGCCAGATGGGCACTCCATACACTAAGAGCTTCTCACTCATCTACAGAGTGGCGTCCTCTGTCTGTAGTTGCACCAGTCACTGTGATGTATCTGCCTCAGGAAAGTATTTACCGTATTTTCCGGACTATAAGTCACACTTTTTTTCATAGTTTGGCTGGTCCTGCGACTTATAGTCAGGTGCGAATTTATCAAAATTAATTTGACAAGAACCAAGAGAAATGAACCGAGAAAACATTACCATCTCCAGACGCGAGAGGGTGCTCTATGTTTTCAGTGAGAGGCTACAGGAGCACTGAGCAGTACAGACAGTAATGTTTCGTCTTGGTTCTTGCTTCTAAATTAATGCGACTTATAGTCCAGTGCGACTTATATATGTTTTTTTCCTCGTCATGATGTATTTTTGGTCTGATGCGACTTATACTCAGGTGCAACTTATAGTCCGAAAAATACGGTAGCCAAAGGAATATATATATATATATATATATTTTTATATTTACAAACCTACAGGAAGCAGATTAACTTTTGCCTATTAAAAACATCAAATCCTGCATTATTATTGCCCACAGTAGAGAAAATGGGGAATTTTCTGGGACTTCTGTATTCAGTAAGGGCAAACAGCCAAAGTGATCATCACAAACACACTACACCTGCCTGATCAGACTGGCATGCAAAACCCTCACCTGTTGGCTCAGTAAACAGTCTGAAGCAAAATTAATTCAGATCTACTCTTTAGAGAAAAGGAACATATGATTGTCACACATCTGAGAAGTGGACGCAGGAGTAAACTCTAAGTAAACATTCTTTAAAGGGGTCATATGACATTGCTAAAATGAACATTATTTTGTGTATTTGGTGTAATGGAATAGGTTTATGTGGTTTAAGATTAAAAAAACACACTCTTTTTCACATAATGTACATTATTGTTGATTCCCTAATTCCCGCCTTACTGAAATGCGTCGATTTTTACAAAGTTCATCGTTCTGTAAAGCGAGGTGTCCTGTGATTGGCCAGCTATCCAGTGCGATGTGATTGACCGAATGCCTCAAGCGTGTGACAGAAATGTTATGTCCCTTAACATACTGTGATGCCATGTCTCTGCACGAGGAGACAAAACCAAAAAAAAAAAACATTAGAAACGAGCCATTTGTTGCATCCAGTGGGGACATAATTGTTGATTACAATGACTTGTACTGTGTTTTTATGAGTTGCGCATCGCGTATCATAGTGAAAACAAAGTAGTTTGCTTTCACAACAAAACACAGTGCTTCTACATAACATGGCAGTGGCGGCAACAGCGAGAATAAAAATTGCGCCTTCTTTCTTTGCATGAACATTTGGGTGGCATTATGCAAATCTTCCCACATTGTGACGTAGACATGTGGGTGTGTTAGAACGAGCCTTTTTAGGAGGGCGTGGTTGACTCCACCAGGGCTCTAGATTAACTTTTTGCGCTTGTTGCGCCTAACTTTTTTTCACATCACATTTTACACTGCAGTTTTGCAAGTTCACTCCTTTTTTCTTTTCTTTTTTTTATTACTATCCATATAGGCAATATTGACTTGTAAATTATTAACTAACAATCTGCTCAACAAAAAGTTATTTATTTGAAGCACAATTCTACAAGAAAGGTAACTTACTGAAAAAGTGTTGGTGCTTAAAATGAGCTGAAATTTAAACTTAAAACATCTCAAGATTAACAATATCTAAATTAAGTGTTTTAAGGGCTTCAAATTGAATATATCATGGCTTTATGTCTTATCCTCAATTGCAATCACATGCCCCTCGGATGGCCAACTCCTGTAGTTTGGCCTTTTTGATCTTTGGCCTTGGCTAAAGCAGCTGGACTCTCTCTAGCTTCACAATCTTCCAGACTTGGTCCCTCTAAACTGATTCTGATCAGATCTTGACAGTGTCTGAAGGAAGGGCTGCTAGTGTCTGATTTGAACAGCTAAACAGTCCCTAAACAGCTTATACCACTGTTTCAGCTATTAAAATAGTTCATTATTAAGTTAATTTAGAAAAACATTTGGAGCATTTTTTCGTTTGTTAAATATTATTTTTAGTTTTTTTTTTGTAACGACCAAGCTGCCCGCAGCAGACAATGAGCCTATGTTTGATCAATTTAGCCTTCTCAAATCATCACCACTTGCCTAAAATAAAATCTATAGATATAAAACAATTCAAGCATAAAACGCCTCAGGACATTAAGGCAACAGCGTGATCACTTGCATTTTTTTTTTCAGTGGATATGCCAACATTTTTGATCATAAGAGTAATACATCATTCGTAACTGCAAAGGGTATACATTTATTTGTGTTAATAACGCACATAGCACTAATCAACTAAATGAAAGTAACATGACAAAGATTAATGCACTTTTGGAAGTTTGGAAGTAAAATGTCATTTTTGGAATTTCTGTGGTCTAATTTAATATTGTTGTTCATGTTATTGTTCATGATGAAATTTTATTTTATTGCTGTAATTCATAGAATTAAAGAAAACACATTTTTACTCAAATTAATCAAAATGGATTTATTGCGTTTTGAAACCAAACTCTTTATATGTTTCATTACATAAGATCATATGTTGGTATATAAAGCCGATAAATTATAACTGTACTATAACTCAGACTTTTCATGTTGCTCTTTCTATTGATGTAAAATACATGAATTTATATATTCATTAATATACTTATTAATGAGCATTTTTCAAATATCAGCATCTGCCGATAAGTTTTTCTGTTTGGCCGATGCGTTCGAGGCCTTTATTTTGACGGTGCTGAAAGCAGAGCACAGTGCTCACACTCTCACTCTTGTTCGTTGTTAACAGTTCTGTCTGATATGGATAAAGTATATTTATTTTACACATTAATTTGTTTTAATCCATTGTCAAATTATTTCAAATTTATTAAACATTCAATTTAAATAATATCGGCTTTATTTTGGCCACCCTGCTTTCCATGTAAAAAAAAAACAACAACATCGTTCGACCACTAGTCACACTGCACAGTTCTCCGCATAGAAAAGTTCAAAGCACAAAGGGAAGAGATACTGATGTGGAATGTATTATATGTGCAATAGTTTAGTGACCCTATCCTTTTAACAGTTTTAAATTTCAGTTACTGCACACATAAAGAACAATTCATAGTGCTCTCTACTCCAGTATAGTGATCTAACAGACACCCAGGAGAGAGTAAAATGCTTTAGAAATAGCACTAAACTCCAGCAGGATAAAGTCCTTTTATGCTAAACATTTGATCTTTATCTACAGATCAATTATAATAATAGGAACATTGAATTATCTTGAAAAGAGTGTCATCATCTTGACTGTTGTAACCTCAGTTTTGAACCGCCACAGTGGAGAGAAGAGTTTACGTGAACCTGAATTTAACAACTGACATTAAACTATTAAACAGCTTGGTATTCACTTGGAATATTCACGAAAAATGTATGATGCTTTATAATGTGTTTGTGCTTTTTGTGGTGCTTAACAATAACAGGAAATATTATACACAGAATATATCGGTTTGGATCTGTCTCGTCTGACCGCTTTCTGATGCGGATTAAAACGCCAGAATAGGAGCGATACCGATACAGAGTATAAGATCGTGCACCCCTAGTTTATAGCCTATGTTTAGCTACTTCAGCCTTCATTTGTGATGATTATCATGATAAACAAAATGTTTTAAACAAAAACAAAATTTTCTGCAATAACCCAGAAGCCAGTGGAAAAATCCTATTGGCCTTCAAAAATACATTATCACTGCAGGACTCTATCAATATAGGGAAGAAATATTAGAATCAAAATCTAGATGGGGCAAAAAGAGGGATGCTGGATTCACCAAATTGACAGGTAAATGGCTTCTCAGATGCCTCACGTCGTACAGGTTTAGAAGAACATGCTCCTCCTCAACTTTCATTCAGGACTCATTTTAATGAATTCTTTGTTCCCTTAGCAATGCATCACTTCATCAATTAGTCTATCTGTTTATAAGCCAACTCTTCAGAAGCTCCACTGTCCATGTTTGCTGGAGCCTATCCCAGCGTCTTGAGACAGTTATTAATAACAAACTTAAGGCATCATTTTAGCTGAGAAAAAAAAGTCATATTTGTACTATATTGGACATGGTCACCTCATTGCTAAGAGCATGAACAGATTTCATGCATATGAACACACCTTCTGAGTATCTATAACATGTGTAAACCTTAAATGGTTTTTGTTTCCTGGGGGAAACAGACATTTGAGAGGTTGGAGGAAGGGCTGTAAATATGTGGGCCTAATGTCTCAGAAAAACACTGAAAAGGGGGCCCTGAAACCACCCAGGTCAAGTGACTTGGAATAAAAAATAAAACTCATCCACCACATCCACTCACCATCTTTATGTTAAAGTAACACGATGGCAGCGTGAACAGTATTGGTACAGTGAGAACAGTATTGGTACGATATTTGGAATATTTCAAATATCGGCATCGGCCGATACGTTTTTCTGCTTGGCTGATGTGTTGGAGGTGGGACTTTTATTTTGGCCGCGCTGAGAGCAGCAGTGCCTGAGCGCACACAGTGCTCACACTCTCTCTCTTGTTTACTGACGTTGTTAATTGTTCTGTCAAATACGGATAGAAGTCTGTCTGATAATCAGATAGAATGGTTAAACAAAGGAATTCATGTATACAAAAAGTATTATAACGATTGCTTTTATATTATTAGTAATAGAAAGGCAAACATTAAAATACTTTCTCGTTTGCCGTCAGCATTAACCGAATATGAATTTATATAATTTACAAAATGAAAATGTAATTTTAGAAACCTTGCAAACTTAGTCCAGTTCAGCTGTGAGATCTTGTGAAGTGTGTTTCCAACGTGATTGCGTTGTCAATGCAATGTTCTCAATGCATTCCCCAATGAGTGCCCTGTTGATTAAAATGTTTACTTCCTTTTTATTATATTTTTTTTATTAAATATTTATTTATTTGTGAAAAATACTGTCATCTAAAGTCTAAGTATGTTTATTTTACACATTTATTTTTTAATCCATTGTCAAATGATTTGAAGTTTCTTAAATATTAATAATTTTTTTACAAATCATATTAGCTTTATATCGGCTATCGACCCCCATTCTTTCCACGATATTGGCATCTGCTGTCAAAAAAACACATATCGGTCGACCACTAGAGAACAGCACTGACCTCGAGGTGAACACGGAAATCTTTTACATTTTATTTACATACAATACAACTGTGTACAAATAACTGTAAAACTAAAAGTATTATTTCAAACAAAATTATGAAATTGAATTATTAGATAACGCATTGGGAAAATATAACTCAATGAATTCATTACACATCATAGACCGAAACGTTAATTAACACAAGTTGAACCGGTTGAATATGGGTGGAAAAAAAATATCGCAAAAGCAGGTGGAGAGAAGAAATGGCTTAAGTCAACATAGTTGATAATGAAAGAGCATAGCTACACATGAATAAAACATGACATAACCGAAAAGAGTTCTTTAATATCGTGTCACATGTAGCAATTTCAAGCGTAAAAAAAAAAAGGGTTATATTGTGATGAGGAACAACCAAACTGTTTGACGGCTATACAGCACCAGGCCCAATAAGCAAAACAGTACTAATACAAAAAAAAAAAAAAAAAAAAAAAAAAGACACACAGCCTTGTGAAACACACTGAGAGAGTGAGACAGGAGCTCTTGACGGCCTGCTCTCCATCTGAAAGCTTGAGAAAGGTCATCAGCATCATCAGCATCAGCATCATTAGCGTTCCAGCGCATCCACACCGGAAACAGCTCCATTACTTTATATACTCACACAATCACACATCAAACTCACTACACAGGGCCTACAACTTCCTCCACCTGATCAGAGAATTGATTTAAGGAGACTTTATTGCAGCGAGCTCGCGTTTGTGCCGATATGTCAAGGCGTGGTGCCGAGAACAAGAACTGGGGAAGAAGATCTTTCCTAATCACACGTCTTGACGCCTAGCGGCTCTTAACAATAACAGTAACGTTAGCTCAACACTGCACAAGCTGCTCGAGATCAACACATCAACACTACACAGACACACACACTTTATCAGGTTTATTGCTCGAGATCTCGTCCCTTGCTCTCGTGAATGGAGATATAACCGGAAAGTGCATTTATAATGGCATCCTATGAGTGTTTCACGGCATGGTGTGAAAACTACAGCACGCGCTGGAATCACATTTTCATCCATATTAGCGCAGTTCTGCTGACCAAGTGTCGTTTATATGGCGTTTCGCGGCATTGTGTAACGGGTGTAAGTTATAAGGTTTCGTTGACTGCAGCCGCACTCTCTCTCTCTCTCCCGCAACTCCTACAATAAAGAGAAATGAACAAAACCCCCCTGCGCTGGTTCTGCGCTTTCACATCCACTCAAATCACTACCAACACAATCACAAAAAGAACACGAAAACAGTTCAAAGATACCGCTCCCAAAAGTTCACAAAATAAAGATGGAAAAACCGAGGGGCACTTACCCTTGTACACACTCCTCCAGCAGTCAAACCCCGATCTTCAAACACTTACACACACACTCACCAATTATTTAAATATATATCTACAAACAGCCGAGCATTTCACCACTACAACCCTATCCCGCGGATGAATTTGCCCCCTTTAGCGCCTTAAAGTTTTGAACAGTATAAAAGAAGGAATCTTCGCTTTGTTCGCTTGATTTTTTAACCAAAAATACATAAAAAGACAGAAACTGATATACAAAACAAGAACTCTTCTTCCATCCCATTCACCCCCCTGCTTGTGCGCTCGGTGTATCAATGCGCGCCGGGGAGAGATAATGGGACAGCAAAACCAGGCCGTATAACGCACAAAATAACTCGTCAAACAGAGCACATTATTCGTCACGTTGGAAATTAATTTAATATTGTCGCAAACCGGGGCGAAAGAATGATTGGCAAGCGCGAAAGAACACTCAGGAGAAGAGAACTAGTTTATGTAACGGTGCGGCGAATTTATTTCACTTTGCCTAAGGAACGGTTGTAGTGCGCCCCCCATTGCCTAGGGAAAAGTCCCGGATGTAAACTCAGCGAAACTCATGTTGAGTGAAGTTACCATAATGTGCATCCAGTGTGTGCCAGAGATATTGTTAGCACAACAGAAAAGAGATCACTGAAGTATTCAGTAATATGACGGTACTTTACGCTATTTTTATTTGTTATGTCGTATCCATGATAATTTAGGTAAACCGAGTTGTTAAGACATATTCAAACACAGCTTTCACATTGCAATAAACACAAAAGTGTTTTAATCATTTATTTCAAAAGCATTTTAATTTCTAATAATTTTGCATGTACGTCATGTATTTTCCTGGTTGATGTAGCTTAAGTGACGTCTTGTACAAATGCTCTGATATGCATTAAAGTTACTTCCTTCAGGTAATACTTTTCCTGTATATTGTGAAATAGTTCTGTATGCTGTAATCTTATATAATCAGTGTTTAGTGAATGCAAACCAATTTACCCACAGTTACTTTTATTTATTTATTTGTCAACACTGCCAGATATGTTGTGACCATTTTTTGTATTTTTTAAGTGGCACCCGTCGCGTGCAGTGAACGGTGGGGGGAGACAGAGCGCTGTGTTTGTGAGCGGTCGAGCCTGCTCTCTCAACACCGTTCTCTTTTCTAGGCCTTTGCCTCCTAAACTGGTCCACACTCTCTGTCTTCAGCACCACTGAGTCATCGCAGTTCGCTTTGAATTATCACTCCGCATGAAAAGATCAAGAAGTACAAGCCTCAACATTTTTAAATCCATTTAATAATGAAATACAGAACAGGAGAATGACATCACTGTCGATTCACTACACGCATAACATGCTAAAGCAATTGAAATGTATATACCAGATGAAATTACGTTTTTTTTTATGGTTGTAAATGTAAACAAAAAGACCAGCCAATAATGGAAAACAAGCTATTGATGTTCTAATGAATAGAACTGTATCAGCTCTTTATTTGTGTTTAATTTCAGAGGCATTATCTGATGTTTCCCTGTTCATTTTATTTGCACTCTTTGTTTGGAGGCCCAGTGAGTTGAGGAGGCCTGTGTGCAATCGGTCTTATATACAATACAACATTTCCGGGAGTGAGGTCAGTGAAATTAGTTGTTTTCAGTTTTGGGATATGCATGAATATCTACTGTTTGATTGCATTTACTTAACATAGACATTCCTAGGAGACTCTTTCTTACCAAAGTGCACAAGTAGCTAGGAATACGCAATGCTTGCTAAGGTCCTCGACCCTACTATCCATCGCACAGCAGTGCATGATGGCAGCCTTCAGAATCCTCAGTAGCTTCTGCTGTTTATCTTTTTTTATTTCATCCAACACAATGAAATATCAGCTGGAAGTCAGTGACTCATCCTCTTCAGCTCTTGTGTCATTGGACCTCATTGCTGATTGTGATTGGCTGCTGCGTCTGAGATCTTTGTGAAAAAAACATTGATATAGTATAAAAATGGATTTCTGCACTCCAGACTAATCCGGGGTGACTGAACTAATCAAGACTTCATTTGTCCAGAAGTCCCACGCTGCCAGAGACTGAGTCAGACATTCTTTTTGTCAACATGTGTTTACATAAAGTAAAGAGCAAAGGAGACTCTCAGAGTTAATGAAAGGACACATGATAAGGTGCTTAGCATCTCATTCACAGACAGTGTAATTTACACTGTCATTATGTAGTAGATGCATGACACCCTAACAAACAAAATACTGAAACACATGATCAGTAAAGGTCAGTCACAACCAGCTTCTTTCTAACAGCTGTCATGTTGCATCTATCTATAATCTATATCTATAGCTATAGTTTGCTGTTTTATACAGAGTATTAAAATTGTAGAGTATTTTGTATTGCGTTGTACAGTATAAAACGCTTTACCAGTGAAACGTTTGAGGTCAGAAAGATTTAATTAGTTCCTTTCTTCAGCAAAGGTGCATTAAACAGATCAAAAGTAACAGTGAAGACATTTATAATGTTACAAAGGATTTATATTTATAGTAATCAAAGAATCCAAAAAAAAATAAAGTTTCCACAAAAACTGTTTTTAACAGTGATAATAATAAGAAATGTTACTTGAGCACCATATCTGTACATATAACTACAAAACATAGTTTCTATAAATTTTCTGCATAATGTGCATGTGCCAGAAACTCTACGTCATGATTTAGTTATTGTAAATATTGTAGACCTTGTATATTCTGTACTTACTGCTTATTGCACTTTTGGTTAGATGCTAACTGCATTTCGGTGCAGTGACAATAAATTTGAATCTAATCTAATTTAATCTAATCTAATCAATTAATAAGCAAAAAATAATACGTTTTTTTTGTTAAGTCAACTTTAAAACATAGTGGTTAAACTAAAATTTTCATGTTTTCACAACCATTAATCAAGTCCAATTGACATAAGAAAGTAATTTTTCCTCAACATCACAACTTAACTTTTTGAGTTTCCTAGACTCGATTGCTTGCTTTGACAAGAAGAGATGTACCTGGAACCAGATTTTTTTATGAAATCAACACAACTGCAAAATTGAAACTCTCAGCATTTTTTTTTTTTTAACAGATGCATTGCACCCAAAAACACAGACAAACGAGTTTCTGATGCGAGGAAAAAGACAAAGGAGCTCTTATTTGAATGACTAAAGGTGGATTTTTATGGACCGCAAATAATAAGTATACCCTGATTTGTGCTTTCTTTCATGTAAAAATTAGGATTGTTTCGTTTGCGCTCACCAACGGCATATTGATTTCAGGCTATCAAATTTGACAAACTTGATTAGTAATCAGGAGCCACACGCACTGCCAGGCACATTTTTGCTAACTATACAGTGTGTTAGACACCGAGCTGTCGAGACGTGAGCAGAAAGATAAGTTAATGTTGGTAAATAGATTTAAAAAAAAGTGTACATATAAGTTACTTTTTAGTGTGATCTCATTATCGTTAGCAACACAGAATGACATTAATATCTGAAGCACCGCTGCCAGTCCATATTTGTGTTTACCATTACGAATAAAATTGATACAGTACTTTGGCTCAATTTACTGCAAGTTATTTCAACAAATACAAATAAGTTGAGTGAACTTAACTCCTAATGTTGGCTAAACTTAACTAAGATGACTTGACCAAGTCAAGTTGTGTCAACAAAACATTTTTTACAATGTGTAGCTGCTAAAAGTTCATCTTTGTTATCACAGGAATAAATCATATTCAAATGGAAAATGGTTATAATGATTAAATTATTATTAATTTCATCTCAAAATATGATTGTTTTTAATTTGTATTCTTAAATTTTAAAAAAGCAACCTCGGTGAGCATAAGAGACTTCTTCTAAAACAATATATATTCTCCTTTTTCTGTTCTATTTTATTTTATTTTCTTCATTTCTATTTATCTGACTTAGGTCTCATGTAGTGTCACCATTTCTAGAGCCGAAAAGCAAACAGAAAACAGTGCTCATATAAACAGTGCTCTATACACTGTGTGCTGTAATACAACAAAAAAGCACACAGCAGATCTCAGTTGGTCAGACAGAGGTTCATCTTTCCATAATTGTTAAAATATTTGTGTCTAAGACACTGTGAGCCTGGAGATAGTGTACACTTATTAGCTTAAAGCTTTGCTGTAAATGAATAGTGCTCATAAATGGCTCTTGAGATAGTATTCTCACTTGAAACAGAGCAACAGTATTCAACATTTGACTTAGCAAGCAGATACATATTTTCCTCTGACAGCTGAACTGCAATAGTGAGATATAATGTCACTGGGCCCGAGGCTATAGCTTATTGAAGGGCCCACCCATCACAATAGTTTATATATATACAGTGTATATATATATATATAAATGCTGTAGAAGTGTGGTTCATGCTTAGTTCATGTTAACTAAAGTAGTAAACTTTATGGTTACCATATAGGAATAGTTCACACAAAAATGAAAATTCTGTTGTTGTACTAAACCCGCATGAGATTCATTCTGCTGTTGAATGCAAAAGAACATAGTCGGAACAATACTGGTAACCAAACAGTTTTTGGGCCTCCACGACTTAGCATGAAAGAATGCATAGTATGAAAGAAATAAAAGTAAAATAAATGGAAAAAATGAAAAACATACACTATTGGAGTCAATGGGGACCAGAAACTTTCTGCTTACGAGCATTCCTCAAAATGTTTTTTTGTATGTTAAGGAAAACGAAGAAATTCATACAGGTTTAGAACAACTTGAGGCTGAGTATAAATGATGACAGTATTAAAACGTTTGGGTGAACTATCCTTTCAAGAAATCATCATAATGCCAGGATCTCATATAGCAGAAGCCTACTACTGTTTTATCTTTTAAATATTAACATTCATGTAAAACACAGATGACTTTAAAGAACTCAAGTTTACTTAGGCGCTGTATGTGCAGGTGCATGCCGCGCATATCAGGCTGAAACGGTAACGCTAGCTATGATTTACCAAAATGAATTCTGTCCCACTGCTTTATGTTCCTGAACATTTACATTTGTTTATTTTAAACCACAATGCTTAGAACGCGTTTAAATGATAAGCATACATCATGACGCGCAAAAAGATTGACATATTTCTACTGGGCTACGTCCCAACCCTTAAGCGATTATATAGTTTATTCAATCACACACAAAAAAAAGCAATATACATCCATCAAGTTAATAATCAAACTAAACTAACCCAAAAATCTGTGGGGATGATGACGCTGTGTTTTTATTTGCTCCATGTGCCCAGTCCACTTAAGCTGAATGACTAAAATTCAAAATGCAGATTCAAAAGTGACATTTCAATTTCTAATGGTAATGCATGGAATTTACAGAAAAGGTCCACTAATGACTTGACGTGGTGGGGCCTTAATGATTGGCGCTACAGATGGGCCCTATTGTTAATTCAACTCAATAAACACAACATCATGACAGGCAAACTCAATAAAGCTATGCTTTACCACTACCACTGTGTGTGGTGTTAGTTTGAGTGGCACAGAGTAAGCAAACTATGTTCAGCTGCTGAGGGTGCTGTGATCTGACATCTATGCTGAAGCTATAGCTGAACCACTGCTGCCTTAAACCTCTCATCAGGATGACCACATCCTTCACTCTGAACTCCACTCGCTGACACAAACCTTCTGACCTTACTACACACAGATGAAAAGGAGAGATAGAATTAGGAAAAGAGATGGTTTCCTTCCATCTTCCTTACCACAGAGCCCTTTTTGCATACTGTATGTTTCTGCCTTTTATATACCCAGTAATCACTGTCTGCCTGTTTGCCTGCTTTTATATGCTCTCTTTTTTAATTGAAGTATGTTGAAGTTCTGTCATGATTGTTGGATAAGAAATAAAGCTGTAACAGTTAAGAAAGTAAAAAAAAAGAGAAAAGAATGAATGTTTTCACTGTTACACTGTAAAATATTAAGGAAACAGCTTGCATAGCTTTATAGAGTTGAATTACAGTAATCTACAATGGGTATAGAAAATAAATGCCCCTCTTTAAAATAAAGGGATGTGTTTGCTGTGTTTGCTTTGCCGTCTGAAATGAAGATGGACAGAGGTTTTGTTTTTGCCAGCTTTATTTACTCAGTGCAACTTATAACATGAAAGATGTCTGAAACGTCTGAAAAACAGAAAAAAAAACAGAACTGAAGGTTGAAAAAAAGAAAAACACTTATGTCAGTATTTTGTTGAACCACCTTTTGCTTTAATTTCAGCTTTCAGTCTTGGGATGTACAGGCGCATCTCAATAAATGTGGAAAAGTTCATTTATTTCAGTAATTCAACTCAAATTGTGTTTTTGAGCGCACGCCTTCAGATTAGTTGGACGTGGTTGTGTACAAGAGGTGAAAACAGTATAAATACTGTTCGTTTTCTTACAAAGACCGCTCGTTTCGTGTCTTAGGTCATCAATGTGTACTTACGATGGGGAATTGTTTAATTTGGACTCCTCTGTGCATGCTCTTTGAGGTGGTGACCATAGACCTCCATTTTATGAGTCACAGACAAGAACAGTTTGACCTAAAAATATCAAAATGGAAACTACTGCAGAAACAAAGACACCTTCATCTTGGATGTCCTTGGGGTAAGCTAAAACATACCAAAAATTAATTCGAATGTGAACTATCCCTTTAAATAACCATGGTGTTGGTGTGCTTGTCTGGCAAGCAAACTCACCAGACCTGAACCCCATAGAGAATCTGTGGACTATTTTCAAGAGGAAAAAGAGAAACAAGAGACCAAAAAATGCAGATGAGCTGAAGGCAACTGTCAAAGAAACCTGGGCTTCCAGACCACCTCAGCAGTGCC
>NC_039274.1:6366171-6392584 GCF_003368295.1 Carassius auratus | reverse complement strand
CTGTTGGATATTGAGACCGCAGCGGGGGGATTTCAGCAGAGGAAGGGGATGCGGCAGTGTCTTCCACTCACATTTTGCTTCCACACTGGCCTCAGCCAGTACATGGCCTTGGAGAGCACAGAGGGACGAACACGCAGTGAAATCTTCTATCAGTGCCCGGTTAGATCACCACGCTCAGACCACAACAGTCTACCATGTATAAACATGCATTCATCTAGGGCTGACGAACTGTTATGAAAAGTGAATCTGATGCAAACCACAGGAAGCAGGTTTTATAATAGCTGGAGGCTAGATAGTAAATGTTATAGACATAGTTTACCCAAAAATGAAAAATGTGCTGAACAGTTTCTGACCCTCAGGTCATCTATGATGTAGATGAATTTGTTTCCTCATCAGAATGGGCATTATATCCACTTGCTCATCAATGAGTCTGCAGTTAATGGGTGCCATCAGAATGAGAGTTTAAACCGATGTTAAAAACACTGCAATAATCACAGAGGTCCATCAGTTAATGTCATGTGAACATCATTAAGACATTTTTAACTTTGAACCGTTGCTTCATTAAAATATGAGCCCCATTTGTAATACGGGGTTTCTCCAGCAAAAAAAGTTTTCTCATCTGAATCAGGAGAGAAATATTCACAGATCAAACTCCGCTTAAAAGTCCAAAACGGTTCAAAACAATTAATTTTTTTTCCCACTGGAGTAAGTATTATTATTGATTATGACCCGAAAGCAATGGTTATGGATTTGTTTTTTACAAACGCATTTATTTTTTGAGTGGATTACTTGTGGAATTTTGTGACGTTTATATCAGCTGTTTGGTCTCTCATTCTGACGGCACCATTGACTGCAGAGAATCTTTTGGTGAGGAAATTATGCTAAAGAGTGATGCTAAATTACTCCAAATCTGTTCTGATGAGGAAACAAATTCATCTACTTGGATGGCCTGAAGGCAGGAGTACATTTTCAACAAATTTCATTTTTTGGTGACCTACTCCTTTAAAAGGCTTCCCAATCCCAACTGCATTGTAGCTGACAGGAGGTGTAGCCATTTACTGCATCAGGTACATACAGTTCTCCAGCACTAAATACAATAGAGGAACTCTGACCAGTAGGAGGTGCTCTTGTCTTCTTGTGTATTATAGCCGTTCTTGCTATCTCTTATATCTTTTCTTCACAGGATCAACTGGCACAAGATCCCTCTGCGATTGACATGTTCATTACGGGTAACAAAGTGCAAAAGGCTCCATTAATGCAATGCAGTTTTATCATATCATATGAACCCTTCTCTCCCCTCTTTTCTTTTTTCAGGTCCCAACTTTACTGAGTGGTTCACTTCCTTTGTTGACAATGTTGTAACAGGAGAATACCCCATCATTCGGGACCAGATCTTCAGGTGGTCCATCTTTCATTGTCTTACACTTAGTAATGCATATCAGCATTTGAAATCACAAATCCCACATTAAAGTTGATCCCCTTTATGTTTGTTCAGGTATGTTCATGACAAGCGCTGCGTGGCAACCACTGGTGACATCACAGTGTCAGTCTCTACCTCCTTCCTGCCAGAGCTCAGTTCAGTCCATCCGCCACACTTTTTCTTCACCTATAGAATCAGGTACTGCATAGATCCACATCCATGTAAAAACAAAAGCTTCATATACAAGCCAGAAACTAAGCCTTTTTTGCACAGGCCTATCCAAAGGGTTAATGGTCCCACCTAGTGATCAACTGTAAAAATAACAAATGTTACCTCTTCCTAACAGGGAAAACCACCAACAATCAAGAATCTCACACACACACAAACACTATAATTTGCTGTTATACTCCATATAACTCCATATACAAGCCAGAAACTAAGCCTTATTTGCACAGGCCTATCTAAAGGGTTAATGGTCCCACCTAGTGATCAACTGTAAAAATAAATAAATTTACCTCTTCCCAAAAGGGAAAACCACAAACAATCAAGAATGCATGATTATATGGTGTCATGGCTTTGCAATCAAAAAATGCCGTTATAATGGAAGTCAATGGGATTACTAATTAGGGAGAAAAAAATTTAATGTAATGCTGCACAAAAACTAAAAATGCATCAAAGCCAATGTTGCTACTAATCTTTGACATGCCCAGGACTGTTATAAAAAGTAAAAAAAAAATCCAGCCACAATTACTTTTATATTGAAAGTAAGTTATTTTGTGTGTTTTTTTCCCCCCAAATCAGTGACATCATTTATGAACTTGGCAATTAAAGAGTTAAATTCTTGGATTTTAAAAAAATAATTAGTAGTTTTGATCAGGACTGAAGTTGATTAACAGATTTATGCAAAAACAATTGAACAAAATATGAATCTGATACATTTTTACAGCAGTTTAATTGAGTGGATGTTTTCATCCACGAACAACTCGAAAGGGTAGTGAATTTGAACAATCCACAAGGGTTAAAAAAAATCAAGTCACTGTCTTAATGAGTTGATTCGTTCAGTAATTCATTCAAGTGGTTTATTCAAATGGCTAATTAATTTAGTAATTGAATCATTCATTAAACTGATTTGTTCAAACTGCAGATTCATTTGGTTATTGAATTACTGAAACTGATCATTCAAAATGTCGATTAATTCAATAATAAAGCACTGATATGTGTTACTCTGTAAAGCAAAAGTTCTGCTCTTGTTTCAATTTAATCATGTCTTGTAACTGACAATGTTAACTTGTTTGTTCCACTGTCTTATAAACTCATTATAACATTTGAAATTGTGCTTTAATTTGGTAGACAACAGCACTGTTGCTCATGTGATATTGCTTAACTATATCTTTTGGTATACAAGACAAAAACTCACAAATAAATATCACATAGTGAAAGCATGCTCTCAAGGCAAGTTTGGTTTGATTTCTGCTAAATGAGTGACATACTCAATCTCATCTTGCACATTGTTGAATAAATAATTCCATTATTATCGTAGATTAGACATATTGCATACCCCTGTGGCATGCTTCCTCTATTTCCCAGTGTCTTTCCAATAGGTAGAGATCATCCCAGTGCTTGATTCATAAACAAGGTTCTTACTAAAATGATCAAGCTGCTTTCTGTTGTAACTTGCTGTAATGCAACACAGCTGTACTAAGACTTGACATATGACGATACATTGAGCTTGAACCTATGACCTCTGAGCTGTGCCATCTTCTGCATCAGGATTGAGATGGCAAAGTCTGCCCTGCCAGAGAATGCATGCCAGCTAGACAGTCGCTACTGGAAGATCACAAATGCAAACGGAAATGTGGAGGAGGTCCGTGGCCCTGGTGTTGTGGGTAAGAGTATACCCCTGTAAGTTTAGAGTAAATCAGAACAGTTCGCGGATATGTTGAGTTATCAAGCTGAGACATTCTGACAGTATCTTTCCAGTCCATATAATTCACAGTGACAATTGCTCTACTTTCTAAAGAATGTCCTGCATCTGTGTTTTGCATATGATGTCCATGCGAGTGCAGGCGGAGTTTCCAGTGATGACACCTGGTAAAGTTCACGAGTACGCCAGCTGCACCACGTTTTCCACCACCTCTGAGTTCATGGAAGGCCACTACACATTCCACCCGGCTCCAACAACAAAGAGGAAGTGTTTGACGTGTCAATCCCCACGCTTCCACATGGTGTGCCCACCTTTCGTGAATCAAATGGTGCGGTCGGTAAGTTGCTATTTATATCTTTGTGTTATGTCCAAGAAAAAAATGTATATCCAAAATGCTAATGTGTGTACATTTGTCATTCTAAATCCCTCACTCTGTGTTTGTCTCTCTGATTTAGAGCTCAGTCAGTGAGGTGTCTGCTCCTTATAATGATGAGAATTCATCAGACACCGATGACTACGAGCGTGGAGAGATGCGTGGCATGAACATGGCTGACCCAGGAGGACGCTGCCCTCGGCTTGTCTGATGCACTTTTACATGCCCTCGCCCACAGATACTGATGCACAACACACTCACACAAACGGGACAGCAGGAGGACAAACAGAGCTTTTAGGCATCCATTGTTTATTGTACAGCGCTCTTGTGCCTGTCACTTCTTGAGCGTTTTCTCCAGTTTCTGTGGCCATGGGTCTGGTTGTGGCATATCTGTGCGTGTGCACGTCTGTGGACGTGTGAGATTTTTGTACGTGAGTTTGAGTATGCAAGTGTGGTTTGTGATTGAGTGAGAGAGTTAATTGAATTTCTGTGAGATTGGCTCGTTTTGCCTGGGTTTCACAATTACCTGACTAAACTTACCCGAAGGACTGTTTCAGCCAGAACTGATAATTAGAGTTTACTCACCCTCACGTTGTTCCAAACCTGTATGTCTTTCAGTCTCCTGTGGGACACAAAAGAATATATGAGTATATTTTGTCCATGAAGTGAAAGTGGAGTCCATTGTTGTGTTGGACCGACTGCCTTTAGATTTATGGGCCAAAACACTTTCTCTTCAAAATATGTTTGACAGGACATGTTTTGGGAGAAGTAAGACAGTCATACAGGTTCGGGACGACATGGGGATGAGTTAATAATGAAAAAAATTGACATTTTGCCTGAACTATCCCTTTAAAAACTTACACTTACAGAGCACGAGTAGAAATGATGACACTACTATTAGCAGAAATGTACACACACACTGAATTGGGAATACTGTATATATATATTGAATACTTAACAGAAAGGCTCAATTGATTTCTTCCACAAGGCCTCAGGTATGGCTGTAGCATGTATGTGCTCCGTGTGTATATGTTTGTTTTGTGTGGTTTGCACTGAGGGTTTCGGGGGCAGGCTGAGGTTCAGACAACAGCTAACCTGTGCAAGCAGCTTGACGTGCTACTAGTTCTCCACTAGTTCTCCGTTCAGAGGTGCTTCTGCCCTGTTCTCAGAAACGCTGGATGGATGTAAACACAAAGGTCAGCCAGGACACATTGGTGTACTGTAAAGGATCTTTTTAGCTCGGATTATCTCAAGGGCTGGAGGTTACACCGACTGGTGTGAATAACAAAAGATAATTTTATGAGAAGTCTATGGCATTATTTTGACTTTCCACCTTTATCTCCTTAAAAAAAAAACCTGTGCAAGAGGTAAATGATCAGAAAATGTTTTTGTTGTACAGTTCAGTTTCTCAGAATGAAATCTAGGCAGACTTAAAAATGTTTTTGCTAATTTCTTCCCCTTTCCTTCCTAATGGCAATGTGAGCTAAGCTTGCCTAGACATATGTATAATTTGATATTCTTGGTTTGAATATTGTTATAATCTTGGATCATAATGGATATTATGTTATCATCTTTGTAAAATGCCGTGCAGTGAGATTTTTCAACCGTTTGCTATTATGTTCTCTGTTTAGCTCTATTGAACCTCTCAGATTACTCCTTTTTTATTTTGTAAGTGTGAGGGATTTATTATAATTTCTTTGAGTAAATAAACAGGTCGTGGTGTATCAATACCGTGTTTCAGGATCACATTATTTGTTTACATTACTGTTGTGACCAGGATGCTTTCTACTATCGAGGCACAAAGAGGCCATTGCTCTGTTTTTCACCAGCCAGTCTCAGCTCTATTGTCTCATGCTCTGGAATATCTCTGAATACAACTGTTGTTCTCACAACACAAAACTCACTCATTTTTGTTACTCTGACCCTAACCCTAACCCACCCTGATCGTCTCTGTTGTCATGGCAACGAGTTGAAGAGGCCTTGTTGTAGTCAGACTAATGTTTCTTTGTGAAGCCGTTTTGTTTTTTTGACCCACATCTCCTCCCATCTCTTTACTCATTAATTTCAACCATTCTGAAAGAGAGAAAATGCTTCATTTCTGTAACGTATCTTAAGTACTTTGACAATTCATTGCTTCAATTGCACACACACTAGGGCCAATAATACACCAGACATGTAAGCTTTCCAGGGCATATCACTTTAAATCACAATGTGCTGCACACCAGTGTATGTTTAATGGCCCTTCATGCCGACATGTGATTTTGATCGTATGTTCTCTCCATTCCTCACTGAAAACCTCACGTAGTTTAGCTATTCTTGTGCTACAGCAGTTGACCCCCTGTCCTGTAATGAGCCGTTCAGAAAGCCAATGTCTGCTGAAGCCTGTCCCAGACGTGTGGTCAAAGGCCTGTGAAATAATTCTTTGTAAATTTATAATTGATTGTAAAAAAAAAAAGAAAGAAAATAAAAGAAGTGTAAATCTTATGCTGATTCAGCATTTTATAAGAGGGAAAAATAATGTTATAATGTTATAAAGACATAAATGAGCTAATGAGAGACTTTGTGTCTTGTTTATGCAAGTAAGAGTATAAACATTGTAGATATATGTTGAACGGTGGGATTTTCACTAATGGAAAACTTTTAATATTCAGCTTTTAACCACAGGATGTTGAAGAAAGATTATAGAGAAGGTTTCTCTGATTGCAGGTTAATTCCTAAAAACAGAATAATGCTGGAATTCAACAGCTGCAGAAATCCCAATGCTAAACTCTCAATACTATACTATAGAATAGCTCAGTTTCAGTACATTACTTGGGATTCATCTGTTCATATAGTGATGAATTGTTAGGGAAATGATTTCCTCTTTTTTTATTTCTTAAATTAAAATTAACACAACACCTGATAATATTTAATATTAATTTAAATATTTTAGTACCCTCAGAATGGTATACATTTTAAAGCACAAACGATTAATTGAAGAGCATTGTGGGCGTGTTTTTAAGAAGCGTGAGTAGCTCAATCTCTTCAGTTTTCAGACTGGTTTGGATGTGTCTGTGGTTGGATTCCTTCTTCACGCTGGGGTAAGACTACAGAAGAGTAACTGATAGAGTTAGTTTTTAAAAACTATTAAGCATTAAACATTGACTTTTTTACAAAGACACTGTTTTCTGAGGTCTTGGTAGAAAATTATTATAAAGGTAGTCTACTGGTTTTTGTTTTACAAATACTATAGATTCTGAAAATCAATCGATAAATCCTTAATTTAATAAAATGGAGACAAGCTATCGGCTGGGTCACAAAAAAATCTTGTTTTTTAGTTGGTTGACCATCAAAACATTTATTTTTATTTTTTGTGAATCCTATCCAAATTTAAATTTTTATGAAATTGTTAGTTAAACAATAATACGCTGGCATTAAGAGCAAAATTCATTTTTAAAGTAAAGTATAGTTTTAACTATATAAGGTTGAACCTTGTTCTCAGAAAAAGCATTTTTGTTGTTTTTTTATATATCATTTTATATATTATATTATTATATGTATTGTATATATGTGATTCAAGAAGAGTTACCCTGGAATGTTGATAAAAGTCTCACATGTTCAGAATTGTAGAATTCTGTATGAAGTTCAAAAGACAAATAAGAATATATTCAATAATGTCTAAAGCTTAATGATTTCCATACAAAATAACAAGCGAAAAACAATAATACTTTTGGTGCTAGATGCAGTAATAACAGTAGTAGCTATAATACAGACCAGATCATCGGCCAAAACTGGATCTCAGTAAAACTATGTAGTCCTTAGATGAACCACAATTCTTTCTTTTATGATTATGTTAGTAATCTTTAAAAAAAAATTGAAGATTTTTTTTTTTTAATCATTTGCTCATCCTCATGTTGTTCTAAACCTGTGTGACTTTGTCATTTCTGTGAAACACACAAAAATCATATTTTGAAGAATAATGGTAACCAAACAGTTTTGGTGACTGTTGATTCACCAAACACCAGACAGACATTTCTCAAAATATCTTAATTTATGTTCCAGAGAAAATAGAAAGTCGACACGGGTTTAGAACAAAATGATGGTGAGAAAGTGAATTACCGAAGCAATTAGAGACATGGTGTTTATGCATGAACCTGTAACAAGTTTAAACATTACCACTGATCAACTTTATTTCTTTAGGGTCTACTCTGAATGTGAGGGATTGAGACCAGTGTACAAGTTTAAAAAAGACTTGTAGAAAAAAATGTGACTTTGAAATCTGCATTTAGAACGAACATATGCAGTCACATTCAGACAAATCCAAACCGTACACTCCTCAGATTCCTGTCTTTCTCTCTGATTAGACTGGTAAACTGAAGGCATTATGAAAGCATCTGTTGGAGTGTGTGTGGTGTTCGTTCTGGCTCTGGTGGGGCTTGGTATGTCATGTCAATGATCCTGTTTTCACCATGCATAAGATGTGTTTTTGTTATATTTTGAATTACTATTCTTGTAAAAATATGATCTCTGCCATGTGTCTTTCAAGGCTCTGCCATTAAATGTTACAGTTGTAGAGACTACACGGGCACATGCTCTAAAATTCGAGACTGCTACTATGATGATGCCTGTGTGACCGTCCATGAGAGAGGTGACAGCTCACTCACTCTTAGATAAGAGTGTCTTTCTGTATTCTTACAAATTGTCAAAATGGCACAACCATTCCTATGACCCTTTGACTTTGCATGACATATCTTTCCATTCTGCCTTTTTTTTCTAGGTGGTGACACATACAGGCAGTGCATAAAGTACTCTGAGTGTGAGCACAGCACACTCGCCGAGAAGTTTCCCAAAGTTTCCAGCTTCAAGTTCTCCTGCTGTGCCACTGACCTGTGTAACACAGCACCTGTGTCCGTGTCCAGCCGCTCTGTGGTGGGAATACTGCTCTCACTAGCACTCTTCTGGTGGGGTGTTCTCTAAAATGCTTTGGCAAGCTTCCTCGTAAAGCTGGTAGTGGTATCTTGCAGTGAGAATGCAGAGATCTTCTATATCTTGATTTAATTGGTCAAAGAAGCATTCACATCTTAAATCACAGCTGTATGTTAAAACGGTGTGTGCTCACTGATAAAGCTTCTATTTTTTAGTCTTGCACTTAATAGTGAAAGAGAAACCATCTGACTATAATGTATTGTATTCAGTGTTGCTTTGTGTATGTGTACTATTTCGCGGCTAATCCTGTTTCCCAGAAAAGTGTTACAACTGAGCAGTGGCGTGCACAAGAGGGCCCGGGGCCCCATTGAGATCCGACGCTAAAGTGCCCTTGCGGTCCGGTCTGCGATTTCTGCCAAGGGTAGGGGTGTGCGATATGAAGATTTTTGATCGTGCCTGATAAAAATGTCTCCCTGATCTGGTTTTGAAGAAATATTGTTGTATTGTGCTGAAGCGCACATTGTACCAGATGCAGTTCTGGCGCCGTGGAATTAATATACTGCTACATACATTAACATCAGTGTTAACTCAGCCACAGAGGCACTCTCACGGACACCACACTTTCCTTTTTCTTTTTTTTTTCTTTTTTTTTTGTGCATTGCTTTAAAGCCTTAAAGGGTAAGTTCACCCAGATAGCAAATTTATGTAATTAATAACTTACCCTCAAGTTGTTTCAAACCCGTAAGACCTCTGTTTATCTTTGGAACACAGTTTAAGATATTTTAGATTTAGTCCGAGAGCTCTCAGTCCCTCCACTGAAGCTGTGTGTACGGTATACTGTCCATGTCCAGAAAGGTAAGAGAAACATCATCAAAGTAGTCCATGTGACATCAGAGGGTCAGTTAGAATTTGTTGAAGCATCGAAAATAGATTTTGTTTCAAAAATAGCAAAAATGACGACTTTATTCAGCATGCATGTCTGTATCTTAGATGAGTGCAGGTCTTAGGGACAGTACTGAACATGCTGCCGACTGTAATTAAAGGGATAGTTCACCTTAAAAATGTAATTTCTGTCATTGTTTATTGACTCACATGTTGTCCCAAACCTATATTCATTTCTTTCTTGTGCTGCACACAAAAGAAGATATTTTGAAGAATCTGGATAACCAAACAGTTGCTGGTCCACAATGGCTTTGATAGTAGGAGAAAAACTCTGGAAGTTACTGTGAACCAGCAACTGTTTGGTTTTCCACCTTCTTCAAAATAGAGTAAGCAGAAGAATGAACTTTTGAGTGGGTACATGAAGGTATAAAAAACAGAACACTAACATATTTACATTTTGTGGGTGAATTATTCCTTTCATATTAATAAAACACCAAACACAAAGAGAAAAATCACACAATATTCTTGACTAAAAAAACATTAATACAGTTGCTTTAATAGGAATCAATATATAGAGAGTTTTATTTTTATTTGTTCATTCAATTTTTTGAATGCTCCTGCTAAATACTGTTGTACCTGAAAAAATAAAACATTGTTTATTTTTATTTGTATACTATGTGTATTTTAAAGTGTATCTTTGTTCTAATCTTTTTTTTAATAACAAAGATAAAATAATGACAGATTTTTATCTTCTCCCATTTTGGCCTAAATATCTGCCATTCTTTTTTATATTTTGTTACCTTAAAGTAACAAGCTTTGTCTTTATTATAGGGTAATCAGTTTGGCTGTACTGCTCAAACAGATTTACAAAGAATGACAAAGAATCATGATAAAATCATTTAAAAAAAAAAAAGGATATTATTGCTATAACGCCCACATGAACAAACCAATACACCCTACAATTCACCCCCAACCATCCCCGGACCGCGGTTATGCCCTTGTAAAGCCATTATGCCCCTGCCCCTCCAGAGGTCTGTGCACGCCACTGCAACTGAGTGGGTTGTGAGGGTTCTGATGCTGACATGTTCAAAGGTTTTAAAATATTAATTTTCATAAAATACTTTATGCCTGCTTTTCCTCTGCCTTGTTTACGAATTTCTCTTTTAAAACTTCAAATCTCTTGAAAAACACTGTGTGCAATATAAAGATGTAGTCTTTTCAGTGTACTGATTAGCTTCCTGTTCCCACTATAGCCAGCGAAACTTACTGAACCTTTCTGTGACCAATAAAAGGAACATGCTGTTTTATGCAAATTGAGACAGTGCATCTACATCTGTATCTTGCATCTCATTGCTTCTAATAACCTGCAGTGCTATAAAGAATAAAAATATATTGGGAACCTTAGCAGTTTATCAGTGTGGAGGAGATTTAATTTCTGAAGGAAATATTAATATAATTATTAGTATCATTTGCTTCACTGTACTAAAGGGTGTTGTTTAGACTATCTCTGAGTGCTTCAGTTTGCTTCAGTATGCTTGAGTTTTCAATGAGCTGAGATAACAGGAAATCTATTTAATGTGTGTGTATGCAGACTGGAAATGTTATTTTAGCTTAGTCCTCCTGGCTTCTTAGAAATGCATCTGGAGGACATAGTTGGACACCTTAAATGAAAAAAAAAATAATAATAATAATATGTATGTATATACTACTTTTTTCACATTCAGATTTAGGCAAATTTCTTTTCTTAAGAGATTTTATTAAGCTATCAATATCTCATGGAATATGCTGCGATTTCAAAAATTTCCATTTTGAATTTTTCTGCAAGCCGCCATGAAAGTTTTTTGTAAGTCTCTTGTCCAGACCAATACCGGAAGAAGCAGTCAGACAAGACTTGACAGAAAATTATAAAGTCTAGCATGTCCCTCAGTGTATTCTTAGACATTAACAGCATGAAATTAATGAGAAATTGTTACTTTAGAACTACAGAAATGTAGATACATGGTGATTATTATATTAAATGAATTTCCAGTCCTGTTCAGGCATGAGTTGATATGTATGCAAATGTACAGGTCTTACTCTCACTTTTCTTGGTAAAATCACCCTGCAGAGTGATTCAGTGAACACAGTCAGTACAACATGGTGCTACACATAATGTCTCTGATTTCCCGATCCCCTAATGTTTTAGATAACCCATTATTTGTAAGAATGCATACTTTGCTAATACAACGTAGTGTATGAAGTGGCCAGAGGTATGCTGTTTGCTGCGGTGAAAGACATTGTCATCTATATAAAGCTTCTTTTAAGCCTGAGGTTTTCTGAGTTTACTCAATCTGTTAAAAAGCAGGGGAACTACTTGGAGATCTCGCAAAACTGCTATGGGGTGGTCCTATGAGAGAAGAGGAGGGAAGAACAGAAAAGGGAATGGACACAAAGGGTGAAACTCTTAAATATCTAGAGAGCAAAAATCAACACATCAACTCACACGCGCAGATACACACATACACACCTATGAACTGGTGTGACTGTAACACTGCAACTATGTATAATAAAATCAGTAATTCAACTACAATGCAGAAGAAAGTGGACAACAAGGAAGGGGTTACACACTAAAACATCAAGAGTGTAAAATGGATACATCCACTCACACACACTTACTTACACTCAAAGACACACACATACAGCATTATACATACTCAAATGAATTGGGCTATAACCGTACAGCCAATATGAGACAGAAGACTGAAATAAGAGATTCAAAATCAGATAAAATCCAGAAGCATCAAGCTCTGATAAACCATTCTTGTTAATTTTTAATACATTTTTATAGAATTGTAATGTTTTGTGTAACAAAAATAAATACTTTCCTTAAAAAAAACTACACTTTAAATCAACAAAAATATATAGTCTTTGAGAATGCCTTAATATACATTTAAACACACAATCTAATGAAAGTAAACAATTATGTATAAAAACAACTAGGGAATTCACAAGCCTCTCTACAGAGTCCTATGCGGGGATCTAGTGGTTACACCATGAAATTACAGGTTTCTCCAGGAGGTGCTATTCTGCCTTCAGAAATTGGATTGGCCATTAAGTCTCTATTTTAATCTGAAATAATTGAAAAAATTTAGTTTGTACTATTTTCAATGGGAAAAATGTATCATAATTATTGCATAAATATTCATTAGAAACATGAAATTCCCTCAGAATACTAAAGAAAAAAATATTATTGAACAAAAATATATTAGATGGATTTTACTGAAGAAAAAAAAAAGGTTAAATTCCAGGTATCTGGTCACTTTTGACCATGAAAACCACGAGTTGTGACTCTCAAATGAGGAGCGCACAAGGGTTAAAAAGATAATCTGAAAACATAGAGACACATCACACAGAAAAGAGGGAACTGGGCACATTTATTAACAGAAGCTTTGTTTCTTATTGTATGTTCACCTGAGATGTGATAGAGAAGCATTGCTTTTCTGGGATAGATTTTACTACTGTTTTTCAACAACAACAAAAAATATTTGTAGTGCTTGTATTTCCTGACATGGATTAGTTATGTCCAAGTGTAACATACTCTGCTTGAGTAAAATAAGATTAAATATATAATATATATATTCCTGTTTGTATTTAATTAAGCAAATACTTAGGAGTTTTTGGATCGTTATTGCATGGATTATGCTTCTGGCATGTTATACATTTGGCAAAAGTTCTTTTAGACCCATCTGATACAGTGTGTAGCTTTTTATTTTGTTTTTTAAATTCACAGCTTCCAATAACGTTGTCCTTTTGTCTGTAAGTGATATCCCACTGAAATTGAATAGGATTGAAGAGGAAGGAAGTCACTGACTCTTTCAACTAATTTGTGGGAAACATCTAAAAACAGAACAAACAAGAACCCAGAGCAAAGACAAGTGCTCCCATTATCAGTTTTTAAAGCAACATTTCTTTTTCAAACTATTCTTCCCCTCTCAAGCCCTTTTAAATAAACTCTTCAGTTCTCTTTCCTGCTCAAGTCATCTACTTACTTTCTGCACTAGGTGCAAGTGTGTGGCTCTCAGATGTCTGGGTCTCTGTTCTTCCCTTCACTCTCTCCCTCTCTCTCATGTGACTACAGATAGGCTGCAGCCTGGGTGCTGATTCCAAGTGTGTATCCCCTGGTGTTTGTCGTGGGGTCCCTGGGTAATGGCTTGGTGCTATTGGTGTACCTGGACCGCCGAGCGAGAGGCCCAAGCAATTCCTAATCTTCCCAGACCCCAGATCCATCTTCTCGTACAGTACACTCTTAAAAATGAAGGTGCTTCAGAAGGTTCTTCACAGCGATGCCAAAGAACAACCATTGTTGGTACCACAAAGAACCATTTAAAGGTTCTTTAAAGAACCATCACTTCCTTACCTTTTTATAATCTAAAAAACCTTCTTTTGTCACTAAGAAACTTTTGTGAAAGAGAGAAGTTTTTCAGATGTTAAAGGTTCTTTATGGAATCATTTAGACAAAAGAGGATCTTCAATGGCATTGTGAAGCAGCTTTATTTTGATGAGTCTTTACTAGCCACACTAGCACTGACTGACCTGGCCTTTGTCGTGACCCTGCCGTTGTAAGCGGTGTACACAGTGCTGGGCTACCACTGGCCCTTTGGACAAGTTCTGTGTCAGATGAAGTTACATCGTGGCACTGAACATGTACACAAGCATGTTTTCTCTGACATAATGGAAAAGTCTTAAAGAGGACTGTGAAATTTGGATTATTTTTTTCATTCATCCGAGAGATTTAGCATGAATTTCACCCCTTCAAGAAAACAATATGTCAGTGTGGGAAATGATAAACAGAGAGGATCCAGTAAAGATTTTCCAATGACATTATGCCTGAAAAGTAATGAGGATCTTACAAGTTTTAGATAAAATACAGCAGCATCTCCCAACATTATGAACTGCACAGTGGCATGTTGTTGAATTATGAACATCTTAAGTATGATATTAGACTTTCTGTGCAAATTGTTTTTTACATGTAACAAAACTTTGAGAGCCTGTTTAGCCATATCAGTGACTTTCAGAATCGCAGGCATGTATTTTTGTACTTAAAATGTACAAGTATAAAATAAAACTAGAAAGAAAAAAGTTGAAATACTGTAAATTGTAAATAGATTCCTGTGAAAGGTTTAAACACTTCAGCACTATTAAAACATTGCAGTTCCTCTGAGGATCTCTACCAGCCTGACAATACCATTGGCAAAACCAATGGATGAATTTGGCGCGGGACTAACTGTACGAGCAATGGCAGATTGGGAGCGTGTGTAGACAGTCACTTTTCCAATTACATTTTACACTTGTGGTGCAGAAATTACACAAATGAAAGAGCTTGATTACAAAACTAGGATTATTTACGGTCTATTTTTCCAGGAAAAACAATGGAGATATATAGAAACATATATTAACACTTGACACCTTCATAGAAGACGCACAAATAATGGAAAAAAGGTTTGTGTTTTAATGAACTGAAAGACAAACAGAGGTTAATTGAGAATTATTCCATAAGTCATCACTGGGAGGCAGTCCGGTCTGATTTCAGCTGATCGGTCTCCCTCAGAACAGTTCTGGATCCCAGTAGAACAGGTTTACCTGATCCTGCTGTTGGACTACTTTCACATTCTCTCTCACACTCTCTCACACACACACACACACACACACACACACACAGTCCTTCACTGGGCTAAGCATAGTACTGCAGATTGGCTTTCTTCTTCGCCTGGACCTCCAGAATGCCCTCCATATAGTCCTCATGGTTAAGTTCAGTGGCCCCACGGCGCAGAGCAATCATACCCTAACACAAAAGCGAACGAGACACATATAGGTAACGTGCAATAACAACAAACAGGAGCAATGACTTCTCCCAAAAGAAAAAAACTAGTTTTTAAGTGGTGCATTAAAGGGTGTCATTTTGACTCAGATTCTGTTTTGCAAACAAAAATCTATTTTTGTCAGGTATTGTCAGATATTTTGTTTGTTTGTCTGATTGTTTTGATTAAGTGTTTATTTATTTGAAAATCCATAATAAATTAAATATATAAATAAATAAAGGCTGCATACTGCATACTTACAGCTTCAACACAAACTGCTTTACACTGAGCACCATTGAAGTCATCGGTACAGCGCGCCAATTCTTCATAGTTCACATCAGGACTACAGCACACAAAGAAGTGAAAGATACAGTCATGAAATAAATTATGGGGAAGAACATGAGTAACAAGAGTAGTTTGTGCAAGAGAATTAGAATTCAAATTTGCATAGCAGTTGCACTTCAGTTTTACAGATAGAACAGAAAAATGACTGCAATGCAATCAAACAAAACCTCAATAAATCATTAAATAAGCTCTGAAAGCTCTTGTTTTGTGTCCTTTACTTCATGTCTTGTCTACAATAACTGTGTGCTCTGCACTGCAACTGTCTCACCAGTGTACAGTATGTGCAAAAACACAAAAGGACCATTTAAAAGCAAATGCCCAACAAAACAGTAAAATATATTTACTCATAACAACAGCCAAGACCAATTAAGACACAAAAGAACAAATGCTCCATACCAGACGTTCATTTTGCGTGAGTGGATCTGCATAATGCGAGCCCGAGCCTCCTCGTTGGGCATGGGGAACTCAATCTTACGATCCAGACGACCTGAACGCAGCAGAGCTGGGTCGAGGATATCCACCCTGTTAGTGGCAGCAATCACCTTGGGGGTCACAAACAAAAAAAAGAAGAAATTTACTTGAGACTGACAGGTCCATGATTATGATAGAGTTGCATATGGGTTCAAGTGTTTACCTTCACTTGCATGTTGGGCTGGAAGCCGTCTAACTGATTGAGCAGCTCCAGCATGGTCCTCTGCACCTCTCTGTCTCCAGCCTTCTCACTGTCAAAGCGCTTGGTGCCGATAGCGTCCAGCTCATCAATGAAGATGATGGAGGGAGCCTTCTCCTTGGCGAGAGCAAATGCATCCCGTACCAGTTTGGCACCATCACCAATAAACATCTGCACCAGCTGAGGGCCAGCCAACTTCAAAAATGTTGCCTGAGAAAAGACAGTAAAAGAATAACTTGAGGTAAAGTTTGATGCATCAACACAAAAACTGTAGTGCAGGGGTTTCAATCTTAATTTCTGCTCGGGACAAATTTGCATTATTTGTACCCCCAAAAGGCCACACTATAAATTAAAGACCAATTTAACTACTCACCATAATAGGAGCTATTTTTAGAGTTTGACCATTACTGGAGCACATGTCCATATTAATTTATTTTCTGATTACATTATGTAACAAAAATGTATGTGCTGCAGATCGACAGCTTAATTTAAATTACCATATAGGTCCTTGTTAAAAGTGCCTATGTAAACTTTTTTTAGGTACAAAAATTAGTATTGTTTTAATGGATCACCATATATTTATACCTTGGAACACCATTTTATCAGGGTAATTTTTAAATAAATTATTATAGATTTTACTAAGAACAAAGTACTTTTCCCTTATTGCCACTTCCAAAAACATTGCATTTTTACTAGAACTAATGTCTTAAATGTAACATCAACAGCACCAGCGCAAAAGCAGACTTTAATTTAGCTTTTCAAGTCAAGCACTCTCTAAACACACTGATAGGAAGTGTCACAGGGTAAATAACTGCAAATCGCAAAGGACATAAATAAATTAAATCAAAGTGATGTGTGTTTTAGAGTGAAGTACTATTTCACTCAAGCAGCTCATGGTCAAGTTTTCAGTGTCTTCGAGACACTGCTCTGAGTTTGGGTCGCGTTTTGACCTGCATTTGGATTGGGAACGCAACATTAACCAAACAATACCTGTAGTTAGAAGTGCTTATAAATCGGCTGTTGTAAACAAATGAGACGCTTTAATGGTCCCTGCAGTTTTGCATCAAAATAAAAGTTTGATTTTTTAACATTTGAAAATGAAGAGATATTAATTACCGTTACTGGTAATTGTACTGTAAAATACTTGTTTTTCTTAAACATTAAATTTTCAGTGAAATATTAGAACAGTAAGCAACAGAAATCATAATTTTATCAGGAAAAATAAAACTTCAGATTGTGATTTTTTTTTTCCCCGTCAAATCATTCAGCCCTAGCGCTGATGGTTCTCTTTTGCTCAGAGACTCTGCACCTTTGTTTGGGCTGCACAGGCTCTGGCCAGCAGGGTCTTCCCTGTGCCTGGTGGTCCGTACATCAGAACTCCCTTCGGTGGCTGGATGCCCAGATTCTCAAACTTCTCTTTGTGGTTCATGGGCAGAACAATTGCTTCCACCAGCTGCAAAAAGAGAAGCAGTTATTTAAAAAATAAATCCACTAATGTTTTGTCTACAATACTGTCATTGATCTCCTTCATTACCTCTTGAATCTGTTTGTCAAGGCCACCAATGTCACTGTACTGCTCTGTAGGCCTCTCATCCACTTCCATGGCCTTGACTCTAGAGTCATACTCAGTGGGTAGAGTCTCCAAAATCAGATAAGAGTCTTTATTCACACCCTGTGGAAAAGGTGCAGAAGCAAATTTAGCATGTTTCTAGGGAGAATATTTTTTAAGCAACACTATTTAAGGTTGTGAAAATCCTGAACTGGTCTGTCAGGAGAAATTAATTCTCACTTACCACAAGATCACCAGGTTTCAGTTTCTCAGCATCCACCAAACCAATCACAGGCAGGAAATAGGTCTGCAATTATAGTACTATGTCATACACTATAAAACCATTGAGATAAAGTATATTATTTGCATGTGCTTTAAAGCCATTTAACTTGTACAACACCCCTGTAACACAGTGCCTGTTTTCGGACTTTGTTATCTTTCGCATCAAAAACACACAAGGTTTACATATAAACACAGCTGGTTCTGTCTAAAGCGAATGTAAATAGTTGAGACTGAGAGAAAATGGATGCTTGCCTGTGTATTAGATGTGTGCAGTTCTTAGTGACAGCAGACTAATAGTTCGAAACATGCAACAGCATTTCATGAACGGGACAGTTCACCCAAAAACTTAAATACTTTCATTATTTCCTCACTCACATGTTGTCCCACAACTATCAATTTCTCTCTAGTACACACAAAACAGCTGCTGATCCCTACTGACTTTGATAGCAGGAAAAAAAATTAATAAAATACTACGGAAGTCAGTGGGGACAAGCAACTATTTGGTTACCCACATTTTTTTAAATCACTTTTATATTCAACAGAAGAAAGAAACACATTCAGGTTAAAAACAACTTGAGAGTGAGCAAATGATCAAATCATTTTCATGTTTGGGTGAACTATCCCTTTAAATGTTAAGAAAATCCCTAACTGCTCTTGACTGAAGAACTTTAATAGAGTTGCTTTAATAAGAATCAATGTATAATATATACAAATGGTTTCATTTTTTTACTTGTTCAATTTCTTGAACGCTACTGCTAAATACATCCATATGTACCTGAAAAATAAAGCACTGTTTGTTTATTTGTATATTAGGTGTATGTGTAATGTGAATCTTTGTTCTTATCATTATGATAAAATAAATTACAAACGTTGAGAAAAAACGAATCCTGATATGATATATTTTTCCCCATACTGCTGACCCCTAAGATAAACTGACTGAAACCCATTCAAAACACAAATCAGTATTAAAACACACACACAGGCAAATGTTTGTGATGAAGGAAAGAAAAGCATAATGGAAATGTATGGCCATATAAAAACAAGGCTGAAGCTGTTCAACTAACACAGACTCACCTGCCGCGTGGAGGTCTTTATCACGGCACACTTGCCCTTCCTCTGAGAGTCCAGATCAATATTGGCTCCATCCTCCTCTTGGTCATTAGGATCTACATCTAGCAGCTTCCATTCAAACACATACAGACTTTAAAATCCCATGCACGGACCAAAAAGTGTCCTTCTGTCCCATTCTGACACACCAAATAAGATGTCTAAAATAAAGGGGACAAGTATTACCTCTATGACGTTAGAGACGAGGTAGGGCAGAGTCTTGTTCACTTTGATTTTCTCTGTGTTTTCCTTGATCTTGTCTTTCATGGCTTGCAGCTCATGAGTGACACGCAGAACCTCGCTCTTCATGATCTGAAATCATATTCATCATAAAGAGGCGCAGAACTGCAAGACGACACTGAAACCAATCATCAGCACACTAAGCCTGAATCACAGTATCAGGTTTACCTTGATCTCACTGTCCAGAAGACGAGTCCTCTGAACGATCTCCTCAGTGGACATCTTAAGGACTTCTTCGCCGATGCCATCCTATAAAATATAACAGAGTCATGTCTGAATATACGTTTTGTTTTAAAGTCCTCCAGCCTTTAAACTCATAAAAGGTAAGATACACTATTTATAATGAGTATCAAAACTCAAACAACATCGCTTGTTTAAACTGAATAGGAGCGGCAGGAGACTTCAGTGCACTGATCACCATTAGCTCACACTGCTAACGTTATCCTAGCAAGCCGTAATCGGATGAGGCTAGCTGTACTAAAGATGCATCGAGATCTTTTACAAATTTTAGACCGAGTTAAGATTTTGAGTTGTCTGTCATTATCTAACATGAATGATCGTATGGGTGAATGAACACACTTATAAAGACTTGAATGAAGCAGTGTGATTTTCACTGTGTCATGCTGTGCTCTTCCATCAGAAAGCCATCAGACCCAGAGCCGGTGCTGAAACATCGTTTAAACACGTCTCTTCTAATACACATCTCTACGCATATGTACAATAATGACCAGTTTTGGCAAATAGTAAAGAAGCCTCCCATAAACATATAAAACAGACCTCCACTTCATCCCAAACTGATCTGTCATTCAGCGACGACATCTTGAAGTGTTGACGCTGCTCTTTTTCTTCTTCTTCTTCTTCTTCTTGTAGATTTTGTGCGGTTGGTAAACCTGCTCGTGCTGCAACACCGCCACCGATTGGACAGGAGTGTAGTGACAAATATAAGTGAGAAAAACCGACAAACAAACCCTCCGACTACTTAACGGTGATATTTAAATCCTTTAATCTAAAAATGCTGTTTTTAGATATTTTAATAAAGCACTGTGTGTACATTTTGCGTTATGTTTTCTGCTTCGTATGTGACACAGAATACAAGCAGGTGTTCAATAGTTGTTGTTGTAGTCCTGTTTCATGTTTTCCTAATCTGAATAAAGAATAATTTAAACCAGTTATTATTGTGTTGTTTTCCCTTTAACCCCTGTCTTGCTTATTACGTTTATTTTGCTGGATCTTCAGCTAGCTACTTTGTTTTCTTGGACACAAGAATCTTAGCATTTTTGCCATTCTTTAATTTTGTTTCATAAACAATATTTGGTTATGATGTATACTATGTAGAGTATAAATCTAAGTATATTACCATATTCAATGACTGACCTTCCTCTACCCATTCAAGGGCTAAAAAGATAGAGACTAATTCTGTTGTAAAAACGGAAATATCATTAGATATCCTCTTCTTTAAGGTAACTTTGAATTTTGGGATATGTATAAAATTGTATGACCAGAGTAAGGAGTCTTGGATCCATATGTATATATCCTGAGCACTGAGAAATATGCCTAATTTAAATATAGATTTACAATAAACTGATGAGGGTAAAATTCTCCTTTTTAATTTATTCTTTAGTTGGAAATCAGCTCCAGGCATAAGGAGATGTCAGTAAGAATTCACAATGATTAAGTTTTATACACTTAACAGTGTGCGCAAACTCTGCTCAAATGACTTCAGGAAAGATTTGCTCATTCTGCACACTGAAATTCAGTGAACTGATCCAGTCTACCCATTACTGCTTTTAAAATGTAAGGGGGTGGAGTAAGGGGTCAGGGTGTGTCATGGGGTGCCTGAGCTGGCACTGAAACCCCAACACTACTTTATGGTCATTTAAAAAAAAAAACCTAGTTACATGCTGCAGGAGACGATCAAAACTGATTTTCTGTACTTTCTGTACCCTATTATCTACTCACAAAAATGAAGACTCCAAGCATACCAATATTTTACACCATATATTGAGATCACATGACGAACTGAGCACTTTATCGGCCACATTGACCAAAAAACTAAAACACCCTGAGTGTATTGCATACATAAAAAGTATATTGTATCATATTACATTTAATTGCTTAGGGTGTTAATATTAACTGCATTAAATATAAGTAAAAATTCAGCTTTACTACTCTAGCTTAGCTTTGGTTGATACTAATAATTTAATAATTTGGATAAAATCATCTGCTAAATTAATAAATGCAAATGTAAAATGTAAATGTACTAATCAATTTAATACAAATGATACAATAAATTGAATTGAATACATAATTGTATCTTTTTGAAACATTTGATATAATTAAATAACCGTCAGATCCCAAGGTTGAAATCTCAAAAAACCTCATAGCAGTTAATAAATCCCTTTTTAATAATTTTTTCTTCTTCCATACTTTCTTGCACTATGCATTATGTAAATAATATAGACGGTATTTGCAGTTTTGGTTAAACAGTATTTAACTGGACAATGACAATAGAACTGAAGATGAACAATGTTACAGCTAGTTTCTAAAATGTTTCTGTATGTTGAGCACCTGTCTGTGTTGTGCAGATGATGGATGAATAAAAGACACAAAGACCAAAGAAAAAACGCATTCCCACATTTATTTGGGTCAAACAGAATGACATTAGAAATAAAAATCTCAAGTGATTTTGACTGGACTAGAGCTCAGATGGATGTGGCTGGAAATCGCCCTCCACAACAAACACACAGTTCTTTCTCTCACATGGACACACACACAACGCAGTGTACGATTAACGGGAACAGAATTTCTTGTTTGTCAGTCAGTCAGTGCATGAACCAGTAGAAACAACAGCAGGTGTAGAATTACTGTTTTACTGACAAGCAATATGGTCAAGCACAAAAAAACAAAACTGGTGTACAGGCCTGTACTGGACTCAGGCACAGATGGTCAAGAGCGCCCTCGACTGCTCCACTGAAATTATACTGTGGTCTGTTTTACTTGGTGATGTATACAAATCCCTGGGTATTAAAATAAAGCTCTTAATGTTTCACGATTTCAAATCGCATCGTAATGTAGTGAAAACAATGTACTGATACAATTAACTGCAATAATCCTGGAGGCTGATGCGAATGATTATCAAAAAAAAAGTTTGTCATCTTAAACAAGTGCATACGAAGAATTAGGAGTCCAACTTTGTGGGCCAGCTCAATTATATTATTATAATTTTAGACTATACTGGTAGCTTCCCATTCAAAAAAATCTCTTCTGCTCAATGGCATACATCTTCCCCGCAGGCAACTTCCTGAAGAACAGACTGTTGCCTCTGCTCATGTTGCCCTGAGACACACAACAAGAGAAAAACAATTATATTTTCTGAATTAAAAAAAAATTATAGTTTCTTAAAAATGGTAACATTCCTAAAGCAGTCATTCTTAATAATGAAGTGTCTCATTTAATAAGTCACAGAAGAAAAACATTAAAAGGGTGGCTCAAGATGTTCTGTCACTCATCCAGTTTAACAGATCAACTCTTTTGGATGACAAGAGAAACATCTTTATCTTAAGCAATAAAAAAGAGAGAGAAAATGGATCCAGTTGAGTAGAATAAATGACTTCAGGTTGTTTTAAGCAGTCACGTAGGTAAACTCATTATTACAATGGTGCGCTGCTTTAATTCTATTATGCCTTTAATTCAATTAGCCTATTCAGATTCTAATGAGCGTCACAAGGTCATCAGTGGAAGAACCGACACATTCAAGAAAAGTTAACAAAACACAAATCTCCATTCACAGTAACTCATATCAAGACAAACTGCTCACCTCTCGGCTCAGGTGACCCCAGCAGTGGAGCCAGTTGGGATAAACGGCAGCATAAGGTGGCAGACCTCCAGCCAGCCTGGGTCAGATCAGGAGAAACATTACTTACAATGTATTATCTGTTTACAACAAATCCCTCCATTTAGTCTTCAATATTGTAAGGACATACAGGTGATGTCATTTTTGGGCAAAAGGATAATAAGTGAATAAATTAACTATAGTCACAGAACTTGATCATTTGAAAGGGGTTAAACAAGATTACAAGCTTCTCATGAAGTTCTCTGACTACTTGACTCACTATTCATGTACAGTAAAATCTCCTTTAATGCCATTCACAAATGCTTCCAATAGAGATTCACAACATCCCCTTACCCACAGTTATTAACAGCCATCAGGTTGGACACCCAATACAAATGGATACGTCAGCATACTTGCAAAAAACTGAGTAAAGTCAAAAAGAGAGAAGTACAAAGGTAAAATATGTTAGAATGAAAGCAATAGCACAACCTAGTCAAACCAAAACAATATAATTCTATATTGTTAAATTTGACACTTTTCTTTTTTTATTCCTAAAAATATTAGTATTATTTTAAATACAATTTAGAGGTGTAGGAGGAACCATCTGAGAAGTCCCAATCTCATCAGCTTCTCCTCAGAAAACAACACGGCTTTTTAAGATTAAGTAATATACATTTATTTTTAATATTATTTGAAAGCATAAGAGCTAGAAACATCAGTCAATAAAGCTTTTTTATTATAGAAGATTAATAATTGGAACTGAAATGTGGCAACCATGTTTTAAATGAAAATGTATAAATGCATATTCATTATTTTAAACAGAAATTATGGGCTGGTGGTGGGCTTGAGACATTATTCGTCATTTAATGTTTCTGTATAAAAAAAATAAATTAATTAAAAAAAAATTAAAAAAACTTACCCCGGTAACAGCTTGAGAGCAGTTTTTGATTTCTCCTGTATGACTCGTCTGAAACAGGCACAACAGAATTCACCTCCCCAAATAAACATGCAATTATGATTGATACTTGTGTACGACTGTTGTACCCAAGTATGCAATGTATAGTATGCAACGATGAATCGATAAATACTGAAAGATTACAAGTATCTCGCATACATAACTTTTAATTTTGTACAAATATAGGGTCAAGACATTTTGTTGTTTGTACACAAGTTTGTGTGTGTTTGTTTACATACCGAGTCGTCTATAGCGTAAGTGTTTATGAAGTGAGCAAGCATGTTGCAGATCCACAGGGAAAGAACGTCACCCAGAAGACGAGGAATGAGGCCACTGTGGGTTGGCAAACACATAAATGCTTAAGTTAAAAACTCAAAGAGTTGGAAAACGACCTGAAAGCACTCATGAACATCTTTCATGTCAAGCCTACTCAATGTTGTGCTTTTTTTAGATTTATTTATAAATTAAAATGACAAGTAGATTAATAAGCTTGACAATTTTTTTCACATTCATGCATTTTTAAAATGGAGCCATACATTAAAAGCAGTACAACAAAAAAAAAAAAAAAAAAAAAAGTAAGTGTAATTTTGCACTTACGCGAAAAAACCCAGGATTCCATCTTCTCTGTAGATGGTAAGTATGGAGTCAAAGACACCACTGGAAAGAACAAAGTAAATGATTACATGTGTGAGACAGAAAAGAGAACTGTCCCTGTAAAGAAAACAACTTACCTGTATTTGGCTTCTCTACCAATAAACTGGACCATGCATCTGAGAGTGATCACTGGGATTGGAAAAAAAGACAACAGGTGACATTCACAAGAGGAACGTGAGAGGAACGTGAGATTCAAATCACAAAATCTGTTATTTATTGTATTAACTGTATTTACCATGAAAAGGGTGTGTGACAATTGTAGCACATGAGCGTGCAATCATCTCTTTAGTGGTCTAAGAAGACAATGGGGTGGGGGCATCAAAAAAAACACACAAAACATTTTCACATCTCAGAAAACAAACATGAGATGCATGGTGCAAACATGAAAGTATATATAGACTGCAATGCAAACTGGGCTGAAGATACGTCAAATTCAGGTAACAATATTAATGCAGTAAATGTACAGTTCTCTCTCCACCTTCAATATCACGACTTAGGTGTCCTTGAGCAAGGCACTGAACCCCCAACTGCTCCCCGGGCGCTGCAGCATAAATGGCTGCCCACTGCTCCGGGTGTGTGTTCACAGTGTGTGTGTGTGTGTTCAGTGCTCTGTGTGTGTGCACTTCGGATGGGTTAAATGCAGAGCACAAATTCTGAGTATGGGTCACCAATCACCATAATTGGCTGAATGTCACGTCACTTTCACTTTCACTATACAAGGTGGTATGAAAGCTACTAGTTCAAAATTCTGCTTTAAATCTCTTACCTCATTTACTACATGTTCCAGAGAACCCTCCTCTGCTTTCTGACTGCTTCCCAATATCTGAAAAGGTGAAGAGATGAGATACGTGCTCTCATATTATATCACACACAAATGTGCAACTAACTGCAGCAATGCCAGCTAAAATAAAAATAATGGAAAAATAAATGGATTAAAGCACTAAAATAATAGCTACAAAAAACATGTTCCTACCTCAATTTTTTCATCCTGGCATTTCTGTGGGTTATAGCAAAAGTTAGAGACATTTTAAATAACTTTGCCCACCTAAATAAACACAAAAGTTGCATTGCAACAGTCTGAAGTCTGAACAGTACAACATACAGCCAGCAACACCCTAACACAAGTCTCGCGGCTAAAAGAAACCTATCTAAAGGCTGGAAATCTTTACATGGAAAATCATCACTTTACTGATTTTGCAAATGGTTATAGAGGAAAAGCTGGACATTATAGACCAAACAACCAAGTATAACACACTACCAGACTTCAGAACTCATTTTGTTATTGAAGTCTGGTAGTCAATTTATTGTCAACTTCTCCACATGTACAGTACATACATACAGAGAATTGAAACTGCTTACTCTCAGACCCATGGCGCATAAAGATAACACTAACAGTAGAGCCTAAAAATCTAGATCAAATATAAACAACTATACAAAT